>NW_015655572.1:298156-318879 GCF_001515625.1 Sinocyclocheilus rhinocerous | reverse complement strand
ATATATATATATAGTAAAAATAATGTTTTATTGTATTTTAATCAAATAAATACAACCTTGGTGAACGTGAGAGATCTTTCAAAAACATGGAGAAAAAAAAAACTTTCCAACTCTAAACTCTCAAATGGTAATGTATATTTTACAGACAAATGACACACACATGCTGTATATAATAAATTAATCACTAACAATGTTGTCTGAGAGAGCAACCTTTGGAAAGATCATTAGTCTTGAATAAAAAAAATAATTATTGTTTGTGATTGAAAGCTCATTAAGAATGAATAGCACACCAAAAATAAGAGCATCATTAACAACTAAAGGAAGTGGCAGTCTTGTGACAATAAATGGAGCCATGCATATTTCATCTTTAAACAAGTTGTGCATCTCACATTTCTCTCCTGCTCGGCCGACAGCACAGACAGTGATGAATAGCGCCAGACACTGATGGAGATCACATGAGCATCAATAAATGGCCATATGATGAATAGCAACATGGTGCTCAACATGAACACGATGGGTGGAGAATGATGCAAAGACACTAACTTATGGGTGTAATAAATATGGGCTGACAGGCATGCCAAAACTCCACACATGCTCGTGCAGACCCATCCTTTGGGAGGTAGTGGCGGATTATTAATCACATATGCCCTTCTCACGATGTGACACTACACATGCAGATGGTTTAATATGGATTAGATTGGTTGACAGTGATAGTTGATGCAGTAGATTGAAGTAGAGCAGAAAAAAGATATGTCTATCAGAGCAGTCTAATTGTAGTCTAATTCACTTTTAGATGTATGAAAAATTCTAAAGAGTTAGAAAAGTTTGTTTTATTTTAAACTTAAAGCTTATGAAATATGTGTACAGTTATAACCAGTCATGCCAAGATAGAAGTAAAGTGACTGTAAAGCACTGTTTACCCACAAGAAGTACAACAGCTCATTACACCAAGTTCATTCGCCTAGAAAACTTTTCTGACTTCAATAATTCAAGTACTTTAACAAAAACAAATGCTTCATATTTCTGCTTTTAAACCATATGGAACGCTAGCCCGGTTTACCCCCACTGTTAGTGCATTAGTGTAAATGTGACTTTTGAAAAATGAATTATGACTGCTGTCAGTTGAGCTAAACTGGCAGTGAACCCAAAAAGGTTTCATTAACAGAGTGAAATAGACATGTGTCAATTGGCTTTTCCCTGTCTGTTGCCTTTGAAAATATATTAAGTGCATATTGTCATAATGCCATCAGCCAATCAGCATTGATGACATTACGCAAAATAGAATAAACGACAGACAGACAGACAATCAGACGAAATACCAGATAGATAGATCAGCTAGACAGCCAGACAGATGGACGGACGGACGGATGGATGGATGGATGGATGGATGGATAGATGTATGGACGATAGACAGAATGATAGATAGACATACAGACAGACAGATGGATGGATGGATGGATGACAGACAGAATGACAGAATGATAGACAGAGAGAATGATAGATAGGCATACAGACAGACAGACAGACAGATAGAAGGACAGAAAGACAGATGGATGGATGTCTGCTGAAGGTCTATACTTCCATAATACAAAGACATATTTAAAGTTCAAAAAAGTTCTAAACTGGTTTATTATAACCTAATGTGTTTTAAAACTTTTCCAGTGCCCGTTTCATTTTTTAATGCATATGCATTTCTCCATGAACTCAAAAAGACACCCAGAAAGCAGAAGAAAAGGTCTTGTTCACTGCCATTTACAATAGTGTTTCCACCTATCAAGTCGGGAGAGAGTTTCATCACTGAAGTCCTCCTTGAGATAGTCATCTGATCCTAAAGTTCATATCAGGGACAGGCATATTTTAGGTAGACAGCCATCACATTCATCACAGGGATATCAAACAGCTCTCCTCTCAAATCTCCTTTACTGGATCTCATGGAGAATTTAAGCATTGTCTGAAGTTTCTTGTCATAACCCTCCCCTTCATCCACCTCAAGTACCTCATTTGATGTTCGTCTTTGAGTTTCTGTGTTTATTTCACCGCCCCTGGATCCAGAAAACTTTCTCATCCCATCTTCCTCATCATTTCCCCCCACACTACCAGTTTCGCGTGGAGGCATTGAGCTACTCTCCGACGGCAGTGAGCACAGGTTTGTCTTGATGTTCTGAAATGGAAAGGTAGGTCACAGATGAATAGTGCCTGCACTCATTTCTGGGGCAAGCAACACCATCTCTGGGAATTAAAAAAAACAACAACTGACATTTCAGCACACTAGATATATGGAGGGGGTGGGGTACTACGTTAGTCGCACATCAAGCTTCAGCATTTTCTAACCCTACTAGCTTCAGAGCATGCTATTCTGAGATTTCATATGAGAAGAAAAAAAAGAACACGTTGTAATATTACTGACTACATACAATGAACTGCTATCTATCAAATAAGCCTATCGATCTAATAAACTTTCAAACTTCAAAAAGACCATTTAAACAATTTTATGACATAGCAAAATAGATCCATCCATCCATCCATCGTTCAATCCATCAAAATGTATTCTAATATCGATCAAATCCATTGTTCCATCCATCCATCCATCCAATCAGTTGTTCCATTCATCCAGTCAATTGTTCCATCCATTGTTCCATCCATCCTTCAATCCATCCATCCATAAAATCAATTGTTTCAGTAATTCATCAAATCAATTGTTCCATCCATCCATCCAATCAGTTGTTGCATCCATCCAATCAATTGTTCCATCCATTTGATTTTTTCTATCCATCCATCAAATCAATTGTTTCATCCATCCATCCATCCATCCATCCAATCAGTCGTTTCATCCATAAAATCAATTGTTTCATCCATTCATCAAATCAACTGTTCCACCCATCCACCCATCGTTCAATCAATCCCTCAATCTATCAATCTGTTGTTTAATCTATCCTTCAGTCTATCAATCTATCAAATAAACCTTCAAATTTCAAAAAAGATTTTAAAATTTTTTATAAGATAGATGCATTCTAATATCAAAAACTGCACTCATCGTTTCTGTTTTGATTGACTGATTTTGAGTAAAAAGTGTCTTATGTTTACTGTTTCACATAAAATGTTCTAAACATATTCGGTATATAACACAATGGAAAGGAAACGCATCCTATAAAACACAGCTGTCTTCCTATCAAGCCGTAAGTAATTTCCATTATTCTCTGCCCTGTGTTTGTTTCACTTTACCCCTGCGCTGGCAAAGACAACAAAACCTTTGATTATGTCCATTTCCTCACACTCCCTTGGCTCTGAAAGGCATTTTTCATAGATGCAAGAGGAGGAGGACAGTATTCAGATGAATGACACACCACTGAGATTTTGATGCAGCGTCTTATCTGTAGTCTGACACCTGATAGACTCTAAAGCGTTAGAATTTTATGTTCTATGGCGGCTATTTAGAATTCATTTTCCTCTGAGTTGAGGAGAGTGCACAGAAAACAAGGAAGCTCATTTGGCAAAGCAGCACTGAAAAATAATTCAAACAAGCCAACTCTGTCAGAGCAAAGAAAGCAAGATACTAAGAATAAAAATTAAATTCAATAATTAACTAACTTGTTGGCAGTGTTTCACACTCTCAGTAAGCTTGTGACAGGAGACAACAATAAATGAAGTTTGAGGCTCTAAAAATGAGGCATGCTTAAGTTAATGTCTTGTAAAATTACAAATTCCACATTTTCTCTGCAATTGCATATTATATGAAACAACAGTGCACATTGTATTGTAGAGAACATTAATAAATCTAATAAAATGTGAGTTGTTTCAGTCTTAAATTCATAATTTTATTTGAGAGAAAGAAACAAAATATTGAGGAATTGGTGGAATATTTTTGACACAACAAACAAACAAACAAATAAATAAATAAATAAATAAATAATCTGTCTTGTGTTAATAAAAGTAGATTTTCTTAATAGTGATTTACTGACAGCTGCATCTCAGGTCTGAAAGCCACGGCTTCAGGATTTCTAGGTTATGTCAAAGTTGCCAACAAGCGCAACAGTCAGTCATAACAGCTGTCAATGTCAGATGTCAACGTTAAAAAAAAGCACACTAGGTAGTGCAGTGCCATGAAATGTGACAATTTTTTGAAAATTTCTGATGTTTTCCTTGTATTCTGAGGTCTATACTGGTGGGAGCTATATTATTATTCAGAAATTGTGTAGAATTTCTACTGCTAATAGTGTAGACTAATAATAATAATAATAATAATAATAATAATAATAATAATAATTCAGCATTATTATTATTATACAAATATGCATATACTAATTTGAAATAGTGTAGACTATTACAAATACAATCACAATTGTGTTTTCTTATTTAACTGTCAAAAAATTTACACATTGTTACACAAAACTAAAAAAATGCAAAACAAACATTTCATAACTGAACAGCATTCACAAGCAATATGATGGTCATATAGTATTAATATACCATACTACTCTTTAAAGTGCTCATCACTGCACTATTTAAAAAGCATGCTGCACTCTCAGAAAAAAAAAAATATAATATATAACAATAACTGTTACTGGGGCGACACTGAAGTGTACACTTTTGGTACTACTATGTACATTTTAGGAGATAATATGTAATTTTAAAGTACTAATATGTACCTTTAAGGTAGCAATATAGGGGTAAATTATGTACAAATATGTACCTTTTAGCTTTTGTATCTTAGGATACCGCCCCAGTGACAGAATTGCACTTTTTTTCCCTGAGAGTGTGTGCAGTATTCAGTTTGTAGAAAGCTAGTATTCCATTCCGGATATAGTCAATATTTGTTTACTGTGCACATCTAAATGAGCATCATCAACCCCAACATAATATGTTTCTCAATTTCAAACTGCAACCACAAATACTCATCAGATGGTCTGTGTTCACACTGAGACCCAAAACATGTCAAGGAAAATATCAAAAAACGTCCAGCAACTAAAATATCTTGAAATCCAGAGCTACACAATCTCCTGAGAGTAAAGACAGCAGTTGGTGGGGACGTGCATGGTTTATATCGGCAGCTGGGAGCAGCTGGCTTGGTTTGATTTAACGAGACTAGCGCCAAAAGTAATTAAACTTTGTCAGAGATAAAATGGCCGTCTGTAACATATGTCCAGTAAGCATCAGCATCAAAGCCATTTTTCACACACTGATTTCATATATGGCCGCTCAGCAGTCCCCAGCCATTGGAAAGACATCATTTGAAGCAGATGCATGATGAAATGCAAATTAAACTAAGTAAATTAGTGCAGGTTTTACAGAAGTAACTGTCAAAATAAATGCTACAACATCAAATTGATTATTTACTTGTATATGTGTGTATATGTGTATTTTTGTGAATTATCTATTTTGCTTCTTGTCACTTTTGTTGTTGGCCCATGACTATTGCTTATCGTTTGGTCTGTTTATTTTACATGCCAACTAGGCCATTACTGGCAGCTTCACTCATTGTAACTATATAGGGAGGAAGTATATTCACTGTCACTCACATGTGTGCTGTGGTTTGGTTTATTTCATGCTTTGAGGTGCTATGTATGAAAATTAAAGTTTGTTTTTTGGGTTTATTGTATTAATCTATTTTTTTTTTTCGGTGTTAATTTCATTTTTATTTTCTTTGAGAGTGATATATTATCTTCTGTAGTTATTTGTGTATCTTGCATGAGTAAATTGAGCCAGCTTTGAAGCGAAACTACTTGATTACTTGGTTAATAAAATTGAATCTGTGTTTATAGTAATGTTGTCTTAAGGATATTCATTTATTTGAATAGCCGTGTGGGAAAACCCTATACATGGCCTGGGATCTCCCACCCAAATAAAATCGGAGTGGCGTAGTCAAGAGTAGTGAATAAGAGTACTTACTCTGTCTTATCACATATACACATAGGACCCTGATAAAAATGCTATTTTTAGAAGAAATTTTCAAACGGCACTTACAGGCTTTTGCATCTGAACTCTTCTCAC
This sequence comes from Sinocyclocheilus rhinocerous, assembly GCF_001515625.1. NCBI lineage: Eukaryota > Metazoa > Chordata > Actinopteri > Cypriniformes > Cyprinidae > Sinocyclocheilus > Sinocyclocheilus rhinocerous. Next base: position 312,891 of record NW_015655572.1, on the reverse strand, counting down.
ACACACACACACACACACACACAGTGATATCCTGTGACCAATGTGTTTATAAAGTCATTACGTCAATTTCGACTTGCAAAGTCATTATTACGAGGTAAAAAGTCATAATTTTGACTTTTTATCTCATACTTATGACTTAAGTATGTCATAATTTTGACATTTTAAGGCATGCATTTTTTTTCTTACGTGGCGGAAATGGGCTGACATATGTATGTGTGAGAGAGTATAGTGGAAACTGAAGGAGTATGATGGAAACGGAAGGCAGGCAGGCGTGTGATTGAGAGCGCGGGAGCAGCCTCAGCCGTGTTGCCAGAGACACTTACTATTAGCGTCTATGGATTTTTTTCCACTATGTGACAATTTAGTAAGTGAATAAAGTGGGAGGTGACAGAATCAAGTTAGGGTCAGCTAGTGTTGTTTTTGGCGGCCTGTTTTAATTTTAGTTTTAGTCTAGTCTTTGTGTGAAACTGTCATTTTAGTTTTTATTAGTTTTAGTCACTTTCATACTCGTTTTTAGTCTAGTCAAGTTTTAGTCAACTAAAAGTCTGAGCATTTTAGTCTTATTTTAGTCGATGAAAACTATGACATTTAGTCTAGTTTTAGTGAATGAAAATTGTATTTTAGTCTCTTTTTAGAAAGCCGTGAGCGACTGAGCGGAGCACACACACATAGAGCGGGATAATAGAGCGTCACACCACGTGAAAGTGAATCCTGAGCGGTCTCGTCTCGTTTTGGTCAACGAAAATTAAGAGACATTTTAGCATAGTTTTTATTTTGTAAACCACATTTAGTCTCGTTTTTATTCGTCAACGATATTGCATTATTCATTTAATTATAGTCATCGTCACACGACCAGTATTTTCGTCTCGTCTCGTTTTCATCACGTGATAAAGGTTCATTGATGACGATATTTAGTCATAATTTTCGTTGACGAAAGCAACACTAGGGTCAGCGATATTTTTATATTACTTCCATTACTCATTGCGGTTTATTTCTTTTTAGATAGTTTTGTTTGTAGCAATATCTGGCAACACTGAATCTCCGGCATTTAAACTGACAGTGCGTTTCCACTGGCACGTAGCGAGCGCAGCGGAGCGAGCGTTTTCAATTAATTCCTATGGAAGTTGAGCTTAAACGCTGGTGCGGTGCATTATGGGATTGAAAGCGGCATGGAGAAAGCGTTGAGAGCAGCCGAGAGCGTCAAAAAGTTGGGCATTCCTCGACTTTATGGAAATATCGAGCGAAAAACTCCGGGTGACAACCAATCGCTGTTAAAAGATGACGATGAAATGCAAACAGGGTGTAAACATTGGAGGGGTGCTCTGCCCTACATTTGACATAACCCAAAGCAGTGGCGTTGTAGCGTTGCCAGCGGCACCGAGCGCAGATTTGACGCTGTAGTGGAAACGCACCTTGACACATGTCTACACCGGACGCGAGCGGCCCGGCGTCATGCGACAAAATACTATAGAACCCATTATAATCATGCTGTCTACACTGGATGTGGCGCGACACGCCAAATCCCCAACAGAAAACTGATGCCGCGTTCTATTTATGACATACTGACACAAATTTAAAATGATTTGCAATGGTCACTTTGTCGCATCCGGTGTAGACTAGATTGCTGAGGCGCAGCGCGATGACAGCTGTCGAGTCCGGTGTAGACACCGTGTGACTAATCAAAAATGGCCCATTAACAGAGTGGGAAGGTTATTCCTGACAGGATACCAATTCGGTAACACAAACTTAGTGATCATCATGATATTACAAAGATGCACTGAAGACAGACACAAAGAGGAGAGAATAGTCGCACAAGCAGATAAAATACCGTAGGCTACCAGACAGAACAAATTCATCAAATTATGTAGACGAAATACTTCCAAGGCACTCACGTGCTAAGGTAAAACGCCTTTAAGGAACTGGGCTTAAATAATTACAACTAGTTAGAAGTAATTCTATGTGTTTCGGCAAAACAGCCTTCTTCAGGACACGCATCAATTGCTCAAACAGGTATTCTTAAACTAGTGTTCTTTGATGATTCATCAATTAACACTAGTTTAAGAATGTGTGTCCTGAAGAAGGATGTTTTGGCGAAACGCGTAGATCTACTTTTAACTAGTTGTAATGATTTAAGCCCAGATCATTAAAGGCTTTTTATCTTACCACGTGAGTGCCTTGGAAGTATTTCTTCTACATAATTTGATGTTTACCTCCATCACATCAAATGAGCACCAGTGGCTATATAAAGACTCTCGTGTAGCACTCTCTGCTTCTGGTTCTTGTTAGAACAAATTCATTGTTTGAGATGCGCGAATATATATATATATATATATATATATATATACTGCAGCTCAAAAGTTTGGGATCAGTAGGATTTTTATTGTTTTTTAAAGAAGTTTCTTCTGCTCATCTTCTCAAAAAACAGCAATATTGTGATGTATTATTGCAATTTAAAAGAACAGTTTTCTATCTTAATATACTTTAAAATATAATTTATTTCTGTTATCAAAGCTGAATTTTCAGTATCATTACTCCAGTGTTCAGTGTCACATGATCCTTCAGAAATCATTCTAAAATGCTGATTCATAATCAATGATGGAAGCAGTTGTGCTGCTTAATATTTTTTTGGAATCTGTGATACTTTTGTCAGGGTTTTTTGACGAATAAAAAGTTAAAAAGTTAAAAACAGCATTTATTTAAAATAGAAATCTTTTGTAACAATAGAAGTATTTACTATCACTTTGTATCAATTTAACACATCCTTGCTGAATAAAAGTATTAATTTATTTTAAAAAAAAGAAAGAAAAAAAAATGTACTGACCCCAAACTTTTGAACAGTAGTGTAAAATGTTACAAAATATTTATATTTTAAATAAATGCTGTTCTTTTTAACGATTTATTCATCAAAAAATCCTGACAAAAGAGTCACAGGTTCCAAAAAAATATTAAGCAGCACAACAGTTTCCAGCACTGATAATAAATCAGCATATTAGAATGATTTCTGAAGGATCATGTGACACTGAAGACTGGAGTAATGATGCTGAAAATTCATCTTTGATCACAGGAATAAATTATATTTTAAAGTATATTAAGATTACTAGATTACTTTAATATATTATATATTTATATAATATATGAATTAATAGATTACTATTACTGTTTTTTTTCTGTATTTTTGATCAAATAAATGCAGCCTTGATAAGCAGAAGAAACTTATTTAAAAAACAATAAAAAATCCTACTGATCCCAAACTTTTGAGCGGCAGTGTAAATAGTGAATGTTTAAATGCAATTTGACTAACATGTGAAAGTCAACATTTTTAGGCTCTAAATTATATACAGTAACACACTTGAGTCCCTGAGCACAATTTAAAATCCGAGACAAAGAGACAGACGGCCAGAGGCTTGTGTGTGTGTGTGTGTGTGTGTACACTTCCTACATAACACCAACTACAAGTGAACAATAGTTTATCTGGGTAGGGTAAATGCAAAGTTTGGCAATCTAGAAGTATAGAGCTGCTAGTTCAGCTGATATTTTTCTCCTCACTGCTCCCTGATGTTTCAGAGAATAATGCAGTGGAAAATGTGTAGAGTAATACATCTTTCAATTCACACTGTCTTGCAGTCTCACGTCAAAAAGAGAGTGTGATTACCATAAAATGTCATGAGGCTTTATTTAATTAATAGAAATAAAGTACATTTATTTTACAAATGAAAACATGACACAATAGCATTACAATATTTATATTCAATGTGACTGCTGTAAATTAGTTATATATAATTAATATATATATACAATTGAATTAACTGCATGATATGCTAAATAATTGATAAACCACTAGCAATTAATTTCAATATTTGTTGGAAAGGGCTAATCTAAGATATGACATTATATTGTCAGATGTGATTTGAAGGTTTGAAAAAAGACAAGGCTTTAGAAATAATATACTGTTGATTTCAAATTATTGAATATAAAGTAAAGATTATTGATTTAAAGTATTGGTTTATTGGATTGGATTATTGATATAAAGTATTGGTTAGTCAGTGTATCCTAACTTCAGTATGGAAATGTTCCTGCCGTCTACCAGAATATTTGCCATGACTCATATACACATTTCTGGATGGGAAAAAAAAAAGTATTAGCCGCTTCATTTAGAAGCTTGCTGTCAATGCCATTATTAATGCCTGGATTTCATATCACACCAGTACACTGTGCCCTGTGATATCAATTAAATTCACATTGTTAGCTACAAGGCCTTGAAGCATAAGAGATCAAGCGAAATTCAATAAAAAACTGTTTGCCTTCTGCTACCGAGAGATCTAATTTCATGCTAAAATGCTTGTGAAATAATGGTTAAACCCATTGAAATCTAGCCCATAACTTGTGTTCTCAATGCCAGGCTGGAATAAACACTTGCTGAAAGAGGAACTTGTGAATTACGCCATTCATTTCTGAGACGGAAAATGCAGCATCATTTTCACGAACAGCTCAGCCGACATCCTTGAAACTTCATGTAAAATTAAAAATATGATAGAGAGACGACAATGAACCCATATTATGTCCTAAATGCAGATTCTAGATACAATCAGTTGTGTGTAATATTAATATTTGATAACCGAATATAATCATGGTATATGATAATTATCTTACAGTATGCTACTTCTTAGCAGAGCATCATGTGTGAGTTATATAACCTCACAGTGACCTCATATTTATCCCGTAGAGTAAATAATATGGACATTTCCATGCATCAGTAATGATGGCAACGATTCCAAAAGTCTGAAAAGCTCAATTTGGGCTTGATATTATCCAGCAGTATATGGACAAGCAGACCCTCGCTACACATCCAGCTCTCTATTTACACCACAAGATAATTATCCAGATTGCTAATGCCCGATTTGGAGACGACAGAGACACTCATCCATTTAGTTTACTTTGCCAACGGATCTTTCAAGGCAGAAGAAAACCCTTCCAATATGTCTAGTTAGATGCGCTTATTATTTCCATCAGACATCTTCTCACGCAATCTTTGCCTTCACCCTTCTCTAGTCACATAACTTCATGTTGATTGTTTTCATTTCTGTAAACTATATTTGCCCAAGGATTAATGAGAGGCACAATTTCAGCGTACAGGGAACAACAATATCGAACAACAAAACTGAAAAGAGTTTGTGGATAATGAGTCTCTTAATGAGAGGATGATGGCATGCCCAAAATGGTACTTGATGGAACATTAAAACTGTAATGTTTGGAGCTGTGAATGCTTCACTTATAGTTTAAATGAAGGGAACAGCTGAATGCTGATCTTATTGCAGCAGGCAAAAACCTACTGAGAGCACCTGCACATCATGTAAACATTTAAGAAGCACTTTTAAAAATTATATACACTACCATTCAAAAAGTTTGGGGTTAGTAGGATTTTTTTTTTTGACAATTTTGAAAGAAGTTACTCACTAATGCTGCATTTATTTGAGAACAAATAGAGTAAATCGAAATATTGTCAAATGATATTACATAAACAATTTTTTTTTATCATTTTATTGTTTTATAATTATTTTATTATTTTATACAAATAAATAAATAAATAAACAAAATCTAAAAAAATAAAAAATAAATGTTTTCTATTTGAATACATTTTAAAATATAATTACTTTCTGTGATGTCAAAGCTGAATTTTCAACATCATTACGCACTCTTCAGTGTAAAATTATCCAGAAATCATTCTAATATGCTGATTTGCTGCTCAAGAAACGTTTATTTTATTATTATCAATGTTAAAAATGGATGTGTGGATATTCTTGCAGAAAATTTCTTTTTAATAATAATAATAATTATTATTTATTAAAATTTTATATATTTATTTTTCAGGATTCTTTCTCAGAACAGGAATATTTTGTAACACTACAAATGTCTTTATTTTCACAACTTTACGATCAATTTAATTACATAATTAATGTATTCATAAACTAAAATACATACTTACATGCATACATACATACATACATACATATCAAATCAATCAGTCATACCCATGATCCCAAACTTCTGAGTGGTAGCATTAGTATATACAATAATTACAATAAAAAAATAATAATTTAACATAATATATTGAAATACTTCACTGGATGGTTTTCTGTGGTCTGCAGTGCAGTGATAGATTTATATTTAATGATCTGAAAAATATATTACTTCATGCCTATTCCAAGATTTACAATAATGCTATATTTATCATGTTATCTTCATTTCATTTTAATCGATTGACAACCTAATAAATATCCATGAACCTAAACAAAATGTCTTAATCATATTCATAATCAAACTTTTTAGTTTTACGATACAGGGGTTTCTACATTAATAACATATTCACCAAACTTTCTCTGCACCACTAAACAAACAGAGACAGACAGAGAGAGAAAGAGAGCAGAAGAGAATTAAATGCTGCTTGAGTGATGGCAGATGACCAGAGGCAGCAAGACACATCAGTTATTCACAGTCTCTAATGATCCCACGTCTCTGCGAGAAAACATTTCCGAGAAAAAGCCACATTTAACAAACCAGGGCGGTCTCATATGGGAAACTAAGCTTTTTTTTTTTTTTTCTGTGCACGTCCAAAACTTCACTCTGGTGAAATTCAGTTAAAAGCCTTTGCAAACTTTGATATTATCCTTTCTGAGTGACACAAACATGTGGCAACCACTGCAAAAACATGAAAAATGTATCAGGCAGATAAATGTAGTGAGGATAATTTCAAAAAAATCATGTAAAAAAAACTATTTCATGCACTATATTCTAAGACTTCTGAACACATACGACTAGCTTTGCATGAGAAACTGATCAAAACTAAACTTTCCTCTGACAAATTTCATTCCAAAAGATACATTTGATAAACAAACACTGGAGTTGCAAATGCCACATTAACCTGCAGAAGGTTCCAGAGAAGGACTACAGTCCTAATAGGTTGTGAAGCTTTTCTTTTGAGTTTGTTTTCAGAAGTGGGCGTCCTATGTCTCATCATTAATGATAACTTAATCATTTCAAGTGAAGAATTCCCAGAGATAAAGTTTCTTGACTCCTCAAAGCGAGTTCAGAACCCACCTACACTACTTTGTTATGAAGCAAACCTGACAAAGATACCCCATAAAATGCTGAAAAAAAGCATAATTTGTGTTTGACTGCAGACTCCATTTTGACATATTATGCGTGGATGAATTAATTCTCTCAACAGACTACAGGTCAGAAGTGCAGAGGGATGGGAAGACGAACTTCAAGCTGTCTTATTAGCTAGAATTGCCTGTTGATAGTTAAATGTATATTTATAAATAAATAAATCAATAAGGGACAGAAAACAAGATTATATATATCAATTCAAATACATTATTTAAAAACTCACTTTACATTGAAAAAAAAGAGAAAACTAATATTAATTCCATAAATAAATAAATAAAGAAATAAATAAATAAATAAGGGATAGAAAACAAGAAAACTGCACATGAAAGATCCAACTGATTTATTTATGTACTTTCAAGGATGTTGCTGTAATGTGCAATACATAATAAATCATCCACATATGTCCGTCTTTGCCCTGTCCCTCCTGTCCGTTATAGCTCTCCAGGGACTGAGAGCATGAATAACTCTATAAAACTGTATGATGAAATCCACATATAAGCAAGGATTTCAGCGTATGTGTCTTTTGCTCATGCCGACAAGACTAAATACATCACACACTTTCCTGAGCAGGTGGGACATTCATACCCTGCAGCTCTGCATGTGCTGTGCCATTCCAGAGATTAGCTTAGCGACAGTGTGTGTGAAAGGACAGCGTGTGCGGGCTAAGAGGGGTAAACCCATGCTTAGAGGCCCAGACATTGTGGTCCTCAAGTGGCTGTCGGGATGGGCTGGGTATATGTCCTATCAGCACTTTGCAAAACAGCAGATTACTCTAGTACAACATGCCTGTCACAGCTGGGAAATAAGAAAAAGCTCTGAGGCATAAAACCAACAATCTATTAATAACAGAAAAAAAGAGACTGACGTAGATGCCATGGAGAAAACTGAAATTGATTGCAAGAGCCTTTTCTGGTTTCAGGTTATATTGCACACACTGTATATGTGACAACATGCCTGTCACAGCTGGGAAATAAGAAAAAGCTCTGAGGCATAAAACCAACAATCTATTAATAACAGAAAAAAAGAGACTGACGTAGATGCCATGGAGAAAACTGAAATTGATTGCAAGAGCCTTTTCTGGTTTCAGGTTATATTGCACACACTGTATATGTGACCTTAAAAAAAAAAAAACCTAAACTGAAGTGTATTAAAATGGACAGAATCTCACCAGTCATCTATCTGTCCACGATTACATTGCATTTTATTACATTTTTGCTTCAAGTTTGGCTTGTTTACAGTTTACAGAAAGATTAGAAATTTCTGCATGACTAATGGCAAGAACTGAAATCGGAAAAATAATGACTAATCTAACAAGTACCCATATTTGCTACATTACTTAATTATGATTGACATTTATTCTTTAAATTATGGGGATAACAAAAATTTCCAGGATTTTGTCTGTATCAGTCAAACAAAAGTTTGTATGTGACTAGTTATACTATATGTTTTATTGAAAATAGTTTTTTTTATAAAAAAGCTTAAGATTAATGTTATATTGGAATATATTTATATATTATTTTATATGGTCATATTTGTAATCATTTCTTGATGAATTCTAGATTGTGTGGTGATGTTGTGGCATTGCTTTATATACAAAATTTTACTTTTGAATACAGTTACATGCAAAATACAATTCATTATTTAACTTTAAAGTCACAGTTTCCTTCACAGTAATGGAAATTACAGCATCAGACCATAAAAAAAAAAAAATGTTACTGCACCTTTGGAAACACGTGATATCCGAACCTCCTAACAGCAAATCAACTCAGATAATGGGTGCCAGCAGCAGACAAATAAGTCAATAGTTAAGTACAGAAGCTAATCCCTTGCCATGAAAAGATACGGAAGGAAAATAAACACTTTAATCAGATCACAGTGGAGACGAGGATGCTTCAGAATGCAAGTCTTTCTTAACTGTTTAGCAGTTTTTGTTGCCTCAAACTGCCTTTGACACTCAGTGTCCTTCTGCCATGGCTGGCAGGCGGCCCAGGGACTGAACTGTGTCTTCTGCAATTAGTCAGAAGTGAGAAACCCAATTAGGATGGCAGGTAGCTGCTTCTTCTTATTAAGCCAACAGAAGAGATGCCATGTTATTTGCTCAGAGGATAAAGAGAGCCTCCAAATCCAAAGAGAGAAATAGAGAAAAAGAGATTGCTTACATTTTTTTTTTTTTCTTGGGCCTTAGCCGAGTCAAATTTCCCAAATGTATTCCAGAGACAGGACAGTCTCATAAAGAAAAGGTCACTGTAGTGTATCCGTTTATCCGTGTATCACCAATAGACACAAAACATTCCTCAGGTTTGAGGATTCTGTCAAAGCATTTGGATATTATTGTATATTTTAATAATGCAACACATGGAAACCACTTGTTTTGTCCTATATATCGTGAATATACTTTTCCATGAACATCAAACATTCAAACTCTTTTGAAAACTTTTTATTTTTATTTTTTTTTAAATATGCTTAGTACTCTTTTTTATGTATTGTGTATATCTATTATTTTTATGTTTAATTAATTGATCAATTAATTCTGGAAATGTTTTTATTAAATTAACAATGAATAACATTGTTAAATTAACATTTATTGTGCAAAAATATAATTTATTTGTATTTGTATACACACAAATGACAACCATCTCTCAGTTGTGAAGTAATTTATATCACAACAATTTTGCACTTGATATCAACTTGATGTGAAATATGATACATGTGTAATGTGTAAAGGGGAAAAAAATATCATAGTAAATATTACAAAATGTCCAATCCATCTGTAATTTCACAAATGACAACCATCTCTCAGTTGTGAAGTAATTTATATCACAACAATTTTGCACTTGATATCAACTTGATGTGAAATATGTGTAATTGTGATACATGTGATACATGTGTAATGTGTAAAGGGGAAAAAAATATCATAGTAAATATCACAAAATGTCCAATCCATCTGTAATTGAGTTTAAATGATTGAAAAGTATAACAATATGATTTAACAGTCTGTGATTTTATTCCAAAAATTCAATTTAAATACATGATTTGAGATGGAAATGCCCATGACTCAACCAAAATAAAGTCAAAATGATCGATTTTTCCAGTGACATCATGTGGCATCACTTGTAACCAGTTATTATTAAATGAAGTATGAATAAATGCTTTGAACACAGAAAATACTGACTCGACAGGAACAACAGCCTCCGGTTCACCTCATCCAGAGGCTTTAACCAGTCACCCCGAATAAAAATCAATACTCGTTCAGTTCATTTTAAAGCTTCAGGGGAATGTTTTAACCTGTGCTTGAGCTAATAATGACGGCTAATCTCATCAAACCTCTCTAAACACTGAACTGTCATCGTGTTGAACGACAAGACAGAGGGAAATACACGGACCACCGAACCTGTCAAATCGTCATGTCTTCTCTGTTCAACTCATTACTTCACCCAGTGTAAACTCTTGTACAGCAGGACAACACAATCATATTAACTGGGTCAGATCTGACAGGCCTGTCTGCACAGGAGCCTCGAAAATAACAGTATAGCCATGTTCCATCATCTTCACCTGCTTTCTTTGACACTTTATTCCCCTCTTTGCAGGAGCACCCTCATACCTCCTCCTTTTGGATTCTTTCATTTCTTTTTCTCTGAATCTTAAAGGCATAGTTCACCTCTATATCATTCAAAACGTATGCAACTTTCTTCTGTGGAGGATTTTTCACATTCATTGGAGTTTCTTAGAGATGTTCAGTTTATGAATGAATCATTCTTTTGAGTAGAATCTTAATGACATTTTCGACTCAACTCACTGACTCATTCACAGCAGTTCACAAGACTATCAGTGAATAACTTACATTTCAGTGTGTTTCTAACACAAAACTATGACTTCGGTAGACTTTGAATAGTTCAAAATTCATACAAATGACTTTTCCATCCTTTTTGGAGTTGTAGCGCATTTATGCACTGCATAACTCTTCCATTTTTCTTCTTTTGTTTCACTGTAACACTTGGGATTTAATGAGCAAAAAGCTACAACATATTGATCTTTGATTCCTTGAACTTCAAAAACATATTCTCAACTTTATGTGTAGGGTCTCAAAAGGCCAATTATCATGTATAAAGCTGCACTTTTAGTTCCACTAACAATTGAGAAAACAGCTGTATTTTAATAGAGGATATGACACCTGGCAGCTGTTATTGCAAAATCCCATTGAAATACTGTAAGAAGTCTGAGTGATTATGATTACGACTGAAAGTAAGGTGATGCGCTGAACAACTTGTTCTTATATTAAACTAATAGAGTGATGCAGGGATGATGTCATTTTTAAGCCAACCCAGAATATAGCATTACTCTGGTTCCCTCGACAAAAAGCTAATAGCCATTGCCTATTGGATTATTGCAAAAATAAGCTATGTGACCAACAAAAGCTCATGATTCTTAAAAGTACATCATGAATGGATTTACACTTTATTTTGATAGTCCACTTTAGACATTCAGCAGTACTGTAACTATAAGTAACTTTGAATTAAGGGGAGCCGAGCTCCCCCTAGCTCCCCCGTAGTTCGCACCCTGCCTCGGGGTCTTCAATGTTAACACCACTTATCTACCGACTACTCATTCTATCTTTATTTAAAGACTGACAAGTTGGAAAGTTTGAGATTGAAAAGTACAACAGTGTGAGCATACACACAATAAGGCTGTAAACGCAGACTAGTTAGTAGATGAGTTTGGTGATGACGTTTAATGTCCCAGAAAGCCTCTGTGGTCTTATTTAACCACTTGTTAGCAACCACCACTTTAGAGACATATAAAGCTTAAAAATCATCACAAGTTGGGTGTTACTGATGCATTTTAAGTTGTAGAACAAAACATGGGTTATCCACAGACCATATTTCAGACATTTAACCAAAACCCATTCAAAAAAACCAATTGGCTTTGAGACAATGAAAATGGAAGTTCAAAAATGCCAACTCGTTTCTGGGTTTTAGGGTTCATTTCTGCAGCTCTCTATAAACAAGCATCTTTACAGGGTTTATTAATCTTACAGCACTTTTTCATTTTCACTTACTTATACTAATACTTGTTTAAAATGAAAAATGTTTAACATTAAAAGTAATATACAAAATTTGATGTAAACAATGGATAACAAATGGATAAGTACTATTTGATGTTTTTTTTTATTGAACACTTGTCTTTTACAGTTCACCCAAGTGTGAGAGACTGGATTCATCTCACGTTTACTGTTTCCTCATAAAGGTATGAAGTTCTGTTTTGATTTTCATCTAAAAATTGCACTGGATTTGGTGAGTTAGGCACATGTCAACTTGGGACCTGGTGATGCCATGGTGCAAGTGACTCTCAAATTATGAAGTAACAGTCTCCCCAGAAAAGAACTTCATGAGTTCATCAAGACAGCCGTGTGCTTGAAGCAGCATATCTAAATCTGTTCTTGGAAAACCACAGAAGCTGAAATATCCTACTTGTAAGAATGTAACATTTTAGCAGGAGCAACTAAAATAGGAGCTTTAAAAAATGCTGTGGCACTCCATCAAAAATTGAAAAACCGAAAGCAGCAATGAGAGGTCTTTTGAAAGCACTATTGCTTTATTTTTTTATTTATTTTTTTATAGCAGTCCCGGCTGTGGACATGAGGAATGTAGTATGGGCTTGACAACAGGGGGAACAGGTGATTGGCAGTGGTAAACTGTGAAGGAAATGGGATGAAATTGTAAGAGTAAAGGATGCAAAAATGGAACTACCTGAAAATGAGCTTCATATAAATGCTAACAGACTCACATCAGAATTCACAGTGGATTTACAATGTTCCCTTTTTTCTCCAAGCAATCCATTATTTATTATTACTCTAGTCAGTTTCTGGTTTCCAATTGACATTAAAGTGGTTCAACAACTGCAATGCATTTCATCTTCATGCCTTGCAACTCTTCATCTTACATACAGACACATTCTCTACATGCTCACACTACTGTAACACTCCCTCGTTGAGATGTAATCTCTCATGTATACTCCACCAAACACCACGTGACCCAATGGCAATTTTCATTCCAGTTGCTCATTAGCATTTCAAACACATTTCAGTCCCTTGTGCCAACCCCTGGCTTGTTAGCAACCCCAAAAGATGAGCTACAGAGTTTCTTCATTAGCAAAATGTGGCTTCATTTCCATATATATATTTATCTTCCAGTACACAGCTATATTTAAGTTACAGTGGGTACGGAAAGTATTCAGACCCCCTTAAATTTTCCACTCTTTGTTATATTGCAGCCATTTGCTAAAATCATTTGTTAATTTTTTTTCCTCATTAATGTACACACAGCAGAGGATCCCCAATTCCAGGTGTGAAAAACTTGTTGCATTTTTCCCAAAAAGACTCATGGCTGTATTAGATCAAATGGGTGCTTCTACTAAATACTGAGCATTTTTCAGTTTTTCTTTTTTAATAAATTTGCAAAAATGTCAACAATTCTGTGTTTTTCTGTCAATATGGGGTGCTGTGTGTACATTAATGAGGAAAAAAAATTAACTTAAATGATTTTAGCAAATGGCTGCAATATAACAAAGAGTGAAAAATTTAAGGGGGTCTGAATACTTTCCGTACCCACTGTATGTCTAAGATTTCCCTTGTATCATTCCTGAAATAGATTTTTACATAGGTACTTCTAAACTAGCAAGCACGCATTTGTTGCTAAAAGCCTTGCTGAGTGTCACAGCTAATCAGAGTCAGGAATCGCTGGAAATGGAGGGAAGGGTCAGTCGTAATGGTTATATGGCACAGCACTGCATCTCTTTACTTTAAGCAAGGGGGAGCAATGAAAAGAGAAGCTTTTATCATAGCATTTTCAGCTTCAAGGCAATCAGCTTCAGATGGCCCCTTGAGGGACCCCACGGCGAGCTCCTGTCAATTGAGTCAGCAGAGGGTGGCCGTGACAGAAAGAGGGAGAGTTGAAGAGGACGTTCTCCACAGCTGATGGGACAAAATGTTGCTTCAAATGCGAGGAAAAAGATTAAATAAAGAGAAGTGTGAATAGAATGCAAGAGTGATATCAACCTATAGAGAAAGAGTTCAACGGTTTATGAGGTCAAAATCTACGTAAAACATGACTCACAGTCCATTTTAATCCCAAATTTTAAAGTGAAACAACATAGCAACAAGAAAATAAAGAGGAGACAACCCAGGTTCATCAAAATATATGACTCTGCTTCTGCAAAAATGTACCTATACATATACTTCACTGCAGTTTTCAGCTGAAATGAACACTAGAAGTAGTAAAATGTAAGTGTTGAGTTTGTTAGCATTTATATGAAGCTGAGTTTCAGGTAATTCCATTTTTGCATCATTTGTTCTTACAATTTCAGTCCATTTTCTTCACAGTTTACTGCTGCCGATCACCTTTCCCACCTGTTGTCATTTGTATAAGCCCATGCAACATTCCTCAGATCCACAGCCAGAGCTGTTTGAAAAATCAAGAGGAAATAAAAGTAATACTGTTTTTTTGAAAGACCTCTGATTGTTACTTTTGATGAAGTGCCACAGCATTTTTAAAGTTACTATTTGAAACCTA
>NW_015655572.1:279528-298112 GCF_001515625.1 Sinocyclocheilus rhinocerous | reverse complement strand
CCCCCCCCCCCCCCCAAAAGAAATACTGTACATACAATTATCTGCAGTTCCCTCAATTCACTAATGGCAGTAAAACACCAACAACTTTTATTCCTTTTCACATAAATTATAATTACAGGGGCTTATTATTGATGAATAAAGAAAATTTGCACATGATTCCACAAAACACTATTACTGTAGTGCATGACTTGTGGACTACTACATTTTGGCATCTGCATCATATAACCAGCTCCATATGTCTGGCTTTTCTGATTTAGTCAACTTGCTTGTTAACTCACCCGGTACGGCGTTGCTTGTGATGTGGAGCATCCCTGTGAAATTTAAGGTAGGGTTTAGTGTAGAGAATACATTAATTTAAAACATGATATAACATTAAACTTAGAATATTATAGATAGATAGATAGATAGATAGATAGATAGATATATTGTATATATAGCAGCATATCTGCTTAAAGTCATTTCCAGAAATGTGTGTGTTCTCGAGTCTGACCATCTGAAGGACAAAGAGACAGTAAGGACATCTCTTTGCATATGGCATTTGAGTGCCGCTGAGGAGGTGTCTAACACTGAACATGCCTGACTGGCCGACATTTACTATAGAGATGACAGACGACACCAGGGACTAGAGTCATGAAGCGTACACACATTAGGACAAAACCAAGCCACTGCTGAATAAAAAAAAGAGAAGTGGTTGCATTAATTTCAACAAGGTCAGAGTTTAGTCTGGCTTAAAACAATTTTCTGTGGTTTCAAAGTGCCCTGTGAGAATATTTGACTTTGCATATGATTGGAACCTTCCTTCCATAACAAAACATATTATGCTAATATATTATTATTCTTCAACCTTAGTGTGTGTATGCTGTGTATATTATATATCTGACTGAAAAAAAATGTCTTGAATACGGCACAAGAGACCTTTATGTTATAAACACACAAAGTTTTGATCGGTGCAGCTTTGGTGAACATAAGAGACATCTTTCAAAAACATATTAAAAATTGTATATATATACACCGTCAAAAATTTGGGTTTGGTAACATTTTTCAAAATGTTTTCAAAAGAAGTCTCTTATGCTAATACTTTGTAGAAACCAAGCATTTATTTTAAATAAATCTTTTGTAACTTTACAAATGTCTCAACTGTCACTATTGATCAATTAAATGTATTCTTGCTGAACAAAAGTATTATTTTTTTTTCAAAAACTTTTAAGCTGCACTGGTCATTAGAAAGTTATTTCTGATACAAACTTGCCTGCATCTCTGGAGAGCAGGACTTTTTCACTTAACACGGCACAACTAAAACACAATTATAAAAAAGAGTGAAAAATGTTCCTCTCTGGTCTGTCATGTTTTATGTTGCTCCCATTGGCACGAACATTTAGCCCTGCTTGGAGTTAAAGGCTTATGAAAGTTGAATACTGAAACTCCCAAAGTTGCTTATGCCGTTAGAAGTATGACACAAGTTCTCCGCTCAAATCTTGTTTTTTTTTTTTTTCTTCTTCTTCAGGAGCATCCCTGAACTCAACCACTATTTAAGCTCATTAAATGTCTGACAGAAATGTATTACCCCAAGAGTCCAATATTTCTAACCCAGAGATTTACAATTCACTTATCACATTTTCTTCACTGGGTCTGGAACTTTCTGCTATTTTCAAAGGAGCCCAGTGGAATTCAATAAAGTCTCCTTCACTTCCAGGAAGGACTGTATATTGGACCTACATGTTGAACTATCGCTCTTAACAGAGGATGTCAAGCTGCCCAGTAAAGCAGAATTTAACAACACCATTTTAAAGGCTCTATTAAAGATTAATTTAACATGCCCATAGTAAGAGATTCTGACACGTTGGCTTGGATATCAGCAAGTTCTCAATAGACTCTCTCAATTTTTCTCTCAGACTACATTATATTCAGTAGAAAAATTCAAGAGCTGTCTGATCTATACTGCATATTCCATTAAAATAGATATAAACATTGTTTAACTCCAGTGTGGCAAATATGAAATCTACATTCATAGATCTACTGGACATCTACTACTTTTAGTTCAGCCAAAAATTTAAAATGTAATTTACAAACCTGTTCATGTTATGCAAAAGAGAGCAAAAATGCTTCCAGGGTCCTCCTTTTGAGTTTCACTGAATAAATAAAAGCATAAAGGTTGGGAAAGTTAGGGAGACCTAGTAAATAATGACAGAAATGCAATTTTTAGTTGAACTGTCCCTAAAAGAAATATGCACAAATCTGTGGAATCTATGGAGAAATTTAGCATTACACCACTTGCCCACCAGTGGATCCTCTACAATGAATGGGTGCAATCAGAACAAACAGCTGATAGAAACATCATAATAATCCAGTCCAACAATTAACATCTTGTGAAACAAAAAGCTGTGTTTGTAAGAAACAAATTCAACAATATTTTTTCTTTAAACTGTTGCTCCTGTTTAAAATACGAGTCATCTATCCATGCTTTCTCCAGTGAAAAAAGTTGTCTCATCTGAATCAGGAGAGAAATATGCACATATAAAGCATCGTTTACAAGCAAAAACTGTACAAAACAGTTCTAAACAAAAATGTTGATGGATTTTGATGTGAGAGGATAATAGGGGGTGGACTTTTTCCCACTGTAGAAAGCATTATTATGGATTATGGACATATATTTTGGCCACAAATGTTAAAACGCCTTAAAGATGGATTTGTTTCCTACAAACATGCAGCTTTTCATTTCATAAATTGCGAATTGATGAACTGGAGTGATATGGATGACTTGTGGATTATTGTTTTTATTACCTGTTTGGAATCTCATTCTGACGGCACCCATTCACTGCAGAGGATCCATTGGTGAGCAAGTGATGTAATGCTATTTTTTTTTTTCAAATCTGTTCCGATGAAAAAAAAAAAAAACACTCATCTACATCTTGAATGACCTGAGGGTGAGTAAATGTTCAGCAAATTTAAATTTTTGGGTGAACCATTCCTTTGTATATGCTTTATTTTCCATGAACAAAACCATTAAATTTAAAGCTAAAGGCTGGGGAGTTTGTTTTAATATATAATCTTTTTAAACATGAATATATTAAAATGTGATATACAAACAGCATATGCCAGATGTTCATCGTGCACTCAAGCCAAGTGTTTTATTTGTGGTTTACACCCACGTGGCCTTGTTAGAGATATGGTTTATGCACAAGATATCGACCACAGTCATGATAAATGACTTGCTATAATACTGGATTATGTAGAAAGTGCGAAAAGCCAAACAAACATCCTCCCTGCTGAGTCAAACCGCATTCAGAAGCTCCATTAATTGAATTATTCGTGTGTGCAAGAGACTATGGGAGGCTTGTGGCCTCGTGTATTTGACCGATTCACTAGCTTGAATGATATTACTTAAATATGATTTAAGCTGAATAGAGCAACATTCACTGAAGTAGATCTGTCATAACTCTCCCTGCAATTATGAGTTTGACAGCGCACTCAGTCCCTGACAAACACAGACGGTTCAGATGGGCTTTAGTAGTCTGGTGGCACTAGAGGGATGGTAATTGGAACAACACTGCTGTGTATTAGCAATCAGAACACAGTGGGGCAGACCAGCTAAAATCTCCCACTACTTAAAGCCTCGCTCATCTCAGCAATGGGCAGCCGGTGAGAGGAACACCACACGGTGGAGTCATTATTTACTCGGACCATTTCTTTATTGAGGTTCCTCTCATAGGATGGACTCTGGAGAGACCACAAGAGAAGGACAGACAGAAAACAAGAAAAAGAAAAAAAAGTCTAGTTTCATGCATACGTTTTGATTTGTGATTCTAAATGCATGCAGTCATTTCACTGAAATAAAGTTATGTACTGTATGACTTTTCTCATTATATCTGGCATTTATTTGATGTTTCGTGTCAACACATCTTTATTGCAGAGTACACAATCTTCTAGCAGCTTCTGTCAACTTGTGTTAATTTAATTTCAAACTTCTCAGAAAATCAATGACAAATAGCTTGTGACGTTCCCTGTTTGTAAGTCACTTTGGATAAAAGCATCTGCTAAATGAATAAATGTCAGTGTAAATATGAATGGTTGTGTATGCAACTTATTTTAACCAAAGATTAAACTTCAATTTTTTTAGTTTGTTAGAATGATGAGCTTTTTAAAATTCAAGTCATTTGACACAATATATGCACATGCATTTTAAATGTGGACATATTAAAAAAGTGGAAAAGTATTTTTAGTGCCTATAAAACATCTGAGCTGCAGAATAAACAATCGTCTAGCAGCTTCTGTCAACTTGTGTTAATTTAATTCTGTCAACTTGTGCCTATAAAGATAGGCACTAAAATATTATTATTATTATTATTATTATTATTTCAGCATTACATTTAACATGGGTATTGTCACAGACAGTAACATAAAACACTTAAACATCACTGACTCAAAATGTTATAGTTACTGAGTTATACAGCCCATCTGACATCTTTCTAGTGTGACAACTAGCCCCATTTTCTCAATGATTTCTTTCAAGTTCATGAATATTAATATTTACATACTAACAACATGTTTCGTCATGTGTCAGACAATAATACTCACCAACACACAATAGAAACACGCACACACCCAGCGGATCAAAGTCCACCCCCAACTGCTCTCTCCCAAACCAACAGAAGAAGAATCACTACTGATCTCCAAACAGAAGACATGCAAGATGACACACTTACGGATGCCTACTGCCTCTCAGGTAGAGGCCTCCAGAGATTCCCTGGAGAACTGAGAGCAGCGAGGGAGAGTCTGCCCAGAAATCTGTCAGCCTCTCCAGGACGGCTATTGGCTGACTGGCAAAGAGTTTCTATGTCACTTTGATGGAAGCCCTGTGGTGCATGGCATCGGCTCACAGAACGCTGCAGAAAGGCACAGCTTCTCATTATCCAAACACATTATGGCATAGTTCGCCTCAGGTTCTGCCTGAAATCAGACTATTAGGCTTGGCATCCGGTACCAGGGTGACGGCAATACGGCACAACTGTGAATCTGCCTACCTTATGCTGCTTTCCGACGCCTTCTTGAGCGGTCGGAGGATCACGATTGCTTGTTAAGAGAATGAAGTCTACCCATTTAGCAGGAAGCCTCCCGAGGGGGAGACATGGAGAGGCGATGAAATTCCCCATGGATACATTCTGAGGATTTTGGAATTCAAAGATATAAAAAGAAAGTAGCAGAAAGCAAACAAATGTAAACAGCCATCTGCGGCTGCGGTGGAGCAATACAATATGCATGAGCCACTCCACAAATAAACAATCATCTTACATAAAGTTAGCCCAGAATTATAAATAGCTGGTTTAAAAACATCAAATGTCTGTATATCTAATCAAAGTCAATATTTCATCCCTATTACCAAAGTTATTATGAGGGAAAAATGATCAGACAAACATTTTTTTTTGTAATATTAACAAATAATATGGGGATTATAGGTTTATTAATAATAAATTATAACAAAATATAATAATAACAATAATTATCAATTAATTTAATTATATGCAGATTATTATATGCAGATTTATTTTAGTAAATAAATACTATATAATAAATAAACAATAATAACAAAATTCAATAATTATTTTTATTATTATTATTAGTAGTAGTAGTAGTAGTATATTAAGCTTAAAATTCATATTTATTTAAGTGTTATTGTAAAAATAAGACAATGGGTAAATAAATAAATAAATAAATAAATACATAAATACATAAATAAATAAATGTTTTAGACTGCATTTAGAGCTACAAAGTTTGGTGACAGTCTAAAGACTTTAAATTAAGACTTCTTAAAAATAAATTAAGTTCAGAAAATGAGAATCTCTAAAGGTTATGCACCTACTGAAAAAAAAAAAAACTTTTTCTTATGGAAATTGCTGCAATATTTTCCTTTTTAATTTAGTCTTTGCAGGCGTCATACATTTAGTGATTAGTTTATTAGTAAGCAGAAAGCTCATCCATACAGCTTGCATCTGCTAAAATATTGATCATATTTTGGTCTTGTATCGTTCATCAGTAGAACAGCTCAAGCATGTTTTATTCTGCCAGAGGAATTGTTTGTATGTGCACTTGATTTGTGTTGCTTACACCCTGCTCCGTGTTTATCTCTCCTCAGCACCGGACTGCCTTCTCACAGAATAAGGAAATGATCTAATTAGACACACGGAGATGTATAAATGCTCCCCATGTGATGCCAGAATGTTGCTGATGGATTTGGGGCCAAATCTGGCTCTCGTACAAGCCTTCATTAAAACACAACAGCATCGCCTTCACTTTTCTGTCTCTTTTCCCATAATGCCTCAGGGTTACCATGGAGATGAGGTTGATTGCGCCCTGCTCATGTCAAGTGCGTCACCCTCTGAAAGGACGTTTAAGGTGTTCTAAGTTGTTTTGCTAATTGCAACCACATGCTTTCTCTTCAAACCCCACCATCCAAAAACATTCTGAAAACCACATTAGACCAACATAATGCAAGCAATTCAAATGAAAGTCATATAAAAGACTAAAGGAAACACTTTATCGTTTACCGTGGTGGCAAATTTACCATTGCAAGTTTATGTAGGATAAAATAAAATAAAATCAGATTTGAAATGTTTTTGAAATAATTCTCCTTTGTTCACAAAGGCTGCATTTATTTGATAAAAAGATGGTAAAAATAGTAATATTGTGAAATATTATTACAATTTTAATTTTCTATTTTAATATTTTTAAATGCATTCATGTAAATGCAAAGTTGAATGTTTTGCATTTTTTTATTTACATAATATACATTTAATTAAAAAGTAACTTCAAAAACATAACATTTTAAATTAATTCTGAATCCAATAATTTTATTTTTGTTTTTAAATTATTATTTTTTAAATTTTAAAATTATGCAAAACTCAGTTTTCAGTCAGATTTAACTTAAAATTTTGGGCCCCAAGCATAGTCATGTTGTTGATTTTATTGGTTGACCAATAAAGTCTTGCTGGATAGGCTAGTTAAGAAATCTGGTGGGACATCAGAATATAATACCAAAACATATATAGTCTACTATACAGTGACCAGCATGTGTAAAATGATCTGCAGGCAGGAAGCATTTCTAGTTTTCTGAACAGCTAAAAGCAACTCTTTTCTGCAATTTACAGAGCCTAGGGCTGTCACCGAGACAGGCGATTTTTCAGGACTCCAATTTCAATGATATCTTTCAGGTAGAAGGGACATTTATGCTTGCTATTATTCGTGCTATTCCAAAAATCCCTTACAGCACCTTTAGAGGTAGAATGTAAGGAATGTACTACCGCAAGCAATTAACTGGGTTTCACAGTTCCCTGCCAAGAAATAGACTGTAAATGCCAAAGAAAGCTATGCACGGAGGTGTGCTGGTGGCTTTTCTGCCAGACACACTGTTGGTAAAAAACTCTATGAAAAAGTAATGGACATCTCCTTTCTCTTCAAGAAAACATAGCTATTGAGAGTCCTCAGACTCACAAATGAAATCCTAAGTGATCTCTTCAAACGAGCTACTGCAAATGAGACGGCTACAGCTAGAGTGGAGCAGCATTTATATAATATAATGGAGTCATTTGACATGCTTTAGATGGATATCATCATATTGGTAACAAATGTCTCCATTTTAAGTCACTTCAAATGTATTCCTACAATACTTTCATATACTGCATGTGCATTTATTAGTTGAAGGACATTTGATGCATTCACACTGTGGTAAGCAGCAGAAATAAAAGATCTTAGGTTTTCAGAATACAATTTGTCAAGTGTGAAAAAGAGTGCAAATTGGTCCAAAAAGATTTGTGAACTACTATCCTGGACAGCAGGGAAAAAAGGTATGGCATTAAGCCACACAACCACCAGATTTCCAACAGAAAACTGAGATTTCTGATTGAACACTAGAAAAAAAAGAAATAAAAAAAGAATAATAGTAATTAGAAATGTAAGGATACGTTATAGTAAAGACATTCATAACACACTGTTATTTTGAACTTTTTATTCAATAGAATAAAATTTATATTTATAGAAAATCCATAAAAAAGTAACACAATTTTAAGGAAAATATAAAAAAATAGATTAAGCAACACTTTCAACATTAATAATAATAATAATACGTATTAATTAATTAATTTAGAGTAGCAAATCAGCAAATTAGAAGGCTTTCTGAAGGCTCATGTGTCACTGAAGAGTAATGATACTAAAAATTCAGCTTTCCATCACAGAAATAAATTATATTTTAAAATATATTAAAATACAAAGGTATGGCATTAAACCACACAACCACTAGATTTCCACCATAAAACTGAGATTTATGATTGGACACTAGCACTATTTTTTATTAAAACAGTAATGCTTTTATTAATATTTGTAATTAGATATAACAAAATAATAGGAATTAGAAATGTAAGGATGCATTAAATTGATCAAAAGTGATAGGAAAGACATTCATAACACACTGCAATTTTGACTTTTTTTATTCATCAGAGAATCAAACATAAAAAGTAACACAATTTTAAGAAAAAATATTTAAAAATATTAAGTAGCACAATTTTCAACATTAATAATAATAAGTATTATTTATTTATTTGACTTTATTTTATTTTGAGTAGCAAATCAGCATATAAGAATGATTTCTGAAGGATCATGTGACAATGGAGAGTAGAGAAATTATACTAAAAATTCAGCATCCCATCACAGAAATAAATTATATTTTAAAATATATTAAAATAGTGAAGTTATTTTTAATTGTAGTAATATTTTATTTATCTGTTTATTTATTTTTGTTTAAATATATGCAGCCTTGGTGAGAGAGTTCATTCAAAAACATTTTTAAACACTTTACCGACCCCAATCTTTTGAACAGTATTGTACACAAGACTACAGAAAAGATCTTGGCAATGCCTGACGTCTACTTATAATAACACAGATTTCACTTCTGTGCAGAGAAAACACATCCTAGCTTGCTTGCTGGTCTTACCTGATCTTAACTGATCTCCCAGTCTGTTCAGGTTGGTCTGTTGGGATTGCATGCACTTTTTAGATCACCCAAACCAGCTAAATGCAAGCTAAGCCAGGCTGCAAAACCAGTTTTAATGATGTACGGTAAAACCAACTTAAACTAGCTGAGACCAGAAAGCCATCTGTTTTAAGTATTTTCTTTCCCCCCAGCAGGGTTTGAGTTTGAGGGTTAAAAAGCATCTGCTAAATGAATAATTGCACAGCATGTGAATCATGCATGCAAAATTCAGTTAAAACAGCTGCTAGGCTAAAATAACAATGAGAATTCAACTGGTAAGAGAACAATCAAACTAAATCTGACCTCCTTGTGTGATTTTCACCCTTTATCAACATGCAGCAAACTGATATACTGTATTTGCAAGCAATATATGTATTCATGAAATCAAAGACCTCCCCCTAATTAAATCTGATTGGTCACAGGAGATCCATCTGAGATGCATGTAAATAAAGAAATCTGGGTCCAGACCACCTGAGACAGATACCAGATGTAAACAGAGCTATAGATTCATTTAACAGTGATTCCAGCATTGACAAACATGCCACTTTTCTGCAAAATCAGAGCTAGGTTCACACGTGAAGGCCATCTGAATGTCAATCAACAGATTACTAATTCACCGTCTGACTATATAAGCCATTTAGACAGACAAAAACTCGTTCCTGAAGAGCATAAACGTTCACACTTCCCACACTGGCAACATTTTCTGAGGTTTCTTGAGCAACAACCAGCAAATTAGAAGGATCATGTGACACTGAAGACTGGAGTAATGATGCTGAAAATGTTGCTTTGCATCACAGGAATAAATTACATTTTAAAATATATTCAAATAGAAAATAGTTATCTCAAATAGTAATAATATTTCATAATTTTACTCTTTTTACTGTATTTTTTTTTAAATACATGCAGCCTTGGTGAGTAAAAAACTACTGAACAGTAGTGTGTGTGTGTGTACACAAGTTACAATTTGTATATACTTTACATAAAAGTTAGTTTAAATTTATATTTACACATTTTCACAGTATTACCTTTTTACTGAATTTTGATCAAATAAATGCAGCCTTGACGACTTCTTTCAAAGACATTTTAAAAATCGTACCGACCACAACTTTTTCTAAACTGGCATGCACATTATTTGTTGTTGAATTTGTTCTGTTACCTTTTAAAGCTTCATACAATTTCACTAAAAAGCCTATACAAACTAAACGCCTTTCTATTTAACAGCCACTGTGACAACTTACCCCGTATCAACTCACATGACTAGGGCATGTAAACACAAAAGGTCAGTGTGTGTTAAATGAACTTGTTCTTTTAACTTGCAGTACAGCTGCCATCGGGGCATGTTTTCACAAAAGGTCAATGTGTCTTCAATGAACCTTGATCTATTTTCCTGACCAACAGCGATGGCTAGCTTTAAGGCCTAGAAATTGTCTGCAAAAAAATATACAGGAATACAGAAAGTAATAAATGCAAATACAGTATTGATAAAAAGTTTAAAAAAAAGGCCTGTGGACAGACAGTCCCTGCGGCACAAACCTGAATAGCGCAGTGAAGTGAGAGTTTAAAAATAGAGTGCATGAGGGGGGGCTCTGCAGAATGATTAGCTCAGACAGCTTGAGTAGGAGTTGTTGAGCAGTGTGACAGCCTGCAGGAAGAAAACTGTTACTTAGTCTGCTTGTTTTGGCCTGAAAGGCCCTTAACCTTTTTTTCCAGGTGGTAATGGACAGATCAGTGGCAGGTAACAGCGATTTTCCCGATGCTTCAGGCCCGTCATACACACAGCACAGTGCAAATGTCCTTGATAGCGGGAAATCGGAGTCATGATCACCATTCACTGCAGTGAGATTTTCTGTTTCAGAGCAAATGCTGTACACAAACAATTATATGATACACCTACAAGATTCATACATTCACAATGATATATAGTTCACTCAAACATAAAAATCCTGTCATTAGTCACTCACCCTCATGTTCATTCATTTATTTCTTATGTAAATGCACAATATGTCAAAGGAAAGGATTTTCAGTGAATAATGACTTTGAATAATTTAATATATTTAATAAAAAATCCCAAAATGCATAATTATTTTTTTATATAAAAATCAATAGTTTTATAAAATAGTACATATTTTAAATATGACATATTATTATAATTGTATATTAAAATTGTAGTATTATTATTTATTTATATTAAAGCTTTATATATTGACTCTAATAATTTGATGAAAAATGTTCTTCTGTTTTCCCTAGAAAATTAAACAGCACATGGGTTTGGGATGACATGAGTGACATTTATTATTATTTTTTTTTGTGAACAATTCCTTTAATAACATGTAATAATTAAATAATCTAATAACAATTACATAATAATAATTACATATATAATACGTATAATTAATAACATAATAACAATGCAATTCTAGAAATTCATTGAAAACTATGAGCTAAAACGTCCGTTAGAGGGGTGGAGGAATGTCATGACCTTCATTCAGTATCATGCTACTGCCAACCCAATCTGTTCGTTCATGTTGCTACGGAAACGCAGATAAGGTAGTTTGACAAGGTCATACTCATGGTCTCATCCATTCATCATCATAAACTCCCAATATAAATAATTCATGATTTTTGCTCTCGAGGAAATCTGTTCCTCCACAAGGCACAATTAAAACCATAATCCCAGTGTTCCTCTGGGGCACATCAAGGCAATGGTTTATCTTTGAGCGTCGCCTGAAAAACGACCATGTTTTATACTGGTGTCATTAAATAACCTTGCCACTATCTTTGAGTCAGTGGGCTTATTCACCTAGAAATCATGCTAATGCAAAAGTGCTCAAATCAATCATTCCCTCAAATACATTCATGAAATTCTGAGGATAGATTACCCCAAAAAGTCATTACTGACTCACCATCATGGATGAATATGAAAAAAAGAGCTGCATAAGGCTGCATTTATTTGATTAAAAAGTAAAAACACATAAAATGTGAAAAATTATTACAACATTAAAAAGCCGTTTTATATTTTATTTTATTTTAAATGTTATTTTATTTTAAATTTTAATTTATTCCTGTGATGCAAAGCTGAATTTTCAGCATCATTACTCCAGTCTTCAGTGTCACATGATCCTTCAGAAATACGAGATAATTCTAGTACGCTGATTTGCTGCTTAAGCAACAATTGTAACATTATAAATGTCTATACAGGCATTTTTTTTAAATCATTTTAATGCATCCAATAATATATATATATATATATATATATATATAAACAATAAAAAGCACATGGGTTTGAAGGAACATTATGGTGAGTAAATGACAGAATTTTCATTTTTGGCAAACTATTCCTTTCCTGTCTTTGCTGATGTGACATCAAGGCCAGAAACAGCTTGAATTCTGCAGTGGCAGTGCTTTGACATCTATGACATGACTTTTGACAGATGGTCCCACGAATGCATCAACACAATCAAGTCACCCAACTACATAAAAGTCAGCTTCCGTGTTTCTTGTCATCACGCTGGGGTTTTTCCTCAAGCGTTGACAAAGTAATGACAGCATACTCACAAATAGATGTGCTACGACAAAGTGCACAGTTCGAGAATCGACAACACAACTTTCCACCGACTCTCAGAACGCCGGCGTTTCAACACATTCTGCTTTCTTAAAGCTATTCAGACTCCAGAGCTATTGTACTCACAGGTACCATTTCGTCCGGCTAGAAGTGGGAAAACAATAAAGCTTTGACGCCCACCTCTCGAATTGATAGGCATGTTAGGGACAGGACTTGCCCTCCCCTTCTGATATTGCAGGCATTTCAGCTTTTCAGAGGCACGGGAACCCCTTTTAAGCCATCAGTCAAGACAGATTCAGTGACTTACAGCAGGTGTTGTTTGCTTGTTCTTTCACCCTGTCCTTTCTACTTATTGTCTCTTTTCTTTTCTCTCTACCCATGTGCTTCAGAAAAAAAGGCTTTTGGACTGCCGATGAAAATGTTTCTTTTGAGCATTCATCCCCTACTGTTCTGTCTGTGAGCCATTGTGTTGTAATTATAGAGCTGTATCTGATATCTTCCTGATAAACCACAAGCGCTCCTCGTGCATCCCTATTAAACTGCGTTATCCATTAGTAGGATTTCAGCCGCTGTGAAATGTGACAAATGTTGCGGGAGAATTGTTTTAACATCCTCTCACTAAGAAAAACATATGATCTGAATTATCAGAGATGGAGATAATAACAACTAGACAGATCTGCTTCTCAAAAATACAATTATGCGTTGGATGATGCAAATGCGTGTGGCAAGTTCTTCTCCTTCTTACGGCTTCTTTTCTGTGTAATAGGAAACATTTTTGATAAATGCTGTTGTTTATAATGTAGAACGACACTAGCTGCAACGGTTCACCTGTAGCTACTGTGAGCGGCATCTACAGGACTAGGGGGTTGTGACCCACAAATGGGTCACAGGTATGTTCTGACCCGTGCAAAGAAGTGAAAAAACAACGCTACATGCAAATATAGCTAGCAAGCAAATAGGCTTAATTTTAAAGTAAGAGGAGAGTTAGCAGGGTTAACAGCTCCCATTTCTTTGGTTGATGTTAAAGGTTGGTGTCCAGTCATTTGCTTGAATTTGATATTTTAATAATTCAATTATGAAGTGACTGTACTCCGTATCATGCTATAATGTACTCCACTGTCTATTTGCAAAACCAAGAATAAGAATAATGTCCACTGAAAAGCACTAAAAGTGGTATCATGAGGCTACCTTTCAAAATGTTTATTTTTTACTTGTTTGAATATAGTCTCTTATTCTCACCAAGGCTGTATTTAAACAGGAATATTATTACAACTTAAAATAACTGTTTTCTATTTTAATCTATTTTAAAATGTAATTTATTTCTGTGATGCAAAGCTGTATTTTCAGCCTTGTCCTTCAGAAGTCATTCTACTATGCTGATTTGCTGCTCAGGAAACATTCCTTATTATTATCAATGCTGAAATCAGTTGTGCTGCTTAATATTTAAACAATTAAACTGTGACACATTTCATAGCAGGATTCTTTGATGAAATTTGATCAGATTTGGAACTAAACCCTGTTGGAAAGTGTCATGTTAACATCAAATATCGTTTATTTACTCATTCTCAGGCTGATCTTTTCCATACAGATTGTGCACTATATTCCAAATATTCTGAATGAAAATGAATGCATTACTGTCATATTAAATTTCTCAACATGAGTAAAAGTCATAGCACTTACAGTGTCACTTCACCTGGAAACTACAGTGATTTGTACCTGTGATGACGTAAATTGAGATTGCAAAAATGTATGCATATTTCCCGACGAACCAGGTAAAACTGATCCTAATCCTCTATGATAGACTATTAAAATCAGGAACGCATATTGTTCTGATCTGTGCAGGAAAGGGAAACATAACATACTTTTCTGATTTATGTCTGCAGACACATTCGAAAATGTCAGTAAGCTCTTATCTGCGCCATATGAATTAATTAAAACTTCCAAGTACATTATCCAGGTTGGTGGCCAATTCACCGGAAAGATTTGATGGAGAATGTGATATCTTCTCTCTCTCTTCTCCCTCCATCACTGTCAACAGAGAGTCACATATGGAGGCAGTTAATAACCTTTAATATTTTCCTTCTTGTCATTTTCAGACCACATGCCAACACAACATTATGAAACACATTTGCTGTCAGCAAGACTACGCTGCTTCATTCATGCCGGTCCCATTAAACACCGCGTGCACACACTCTGCACCTGCACTCACATGCTTCCAAACTCACAAAATGACAGCCACATCAACAATACACATTCCATTCTCAATTCAAATGTTTAAGAAATAGGTCCCCCAAAAATGACCATTTTGTCATCATTTACTCAAGCCTC
The DNA here is from genome assembly GCF_001515625.1 of Sinocyclocheilus rhinocerous. NCBI lineage: Eukaryota > Metazoa > Chordata > Actinopteri > Cypriniformes > Cyprinidae > Sinocyclocheilus > Sinocyclocheilus rhinocerous. The sequence continues at coordinate 283,203 of NW_015655572.1, read as the reverse complement.
AACTTTGTATAATTTCTTTCTTCTGTGAAACACAAATGAGATTTTAGGCTGAATAACCGAGCTCCTGCTTTGCAAGTAAAGTGGATGAAGATTTATACATGATTTGTGTTCAAGGAGAAAAAATGCACCAGATTTAACACTATTGATACTATATGGTTTGGTTCTTAAGACTTATAAGACAGATTGTGGCCTATAAATGTACAAATACAACTGAAAATTAGATGCAGATGCACTATGACAAATATGGCTTTAGAAGAAATGAAGAGTTTGGTTCCAAAACGCGATAAACGCCATTTTTAAAAAAAATGAGTTCCCGCCAAAATCAGTATTGAAAAGTCAATTTTTAAGTCTATGCAAAATGCGATATCTGCCGTGTTATTCTGTCATGTTTTCTCCCTATCTTTCCAAACCGCGACAAACGCCAGTCTCCCTTCTCTGCAGAATGCGATACATCCGCTCAACCAACCACAGCGCACCATTCCACGCATTGTAAAGTAACTGACAAGCTACACAATATCACGTTCATAATCGCAGATGAATCGCCTTCCGTAGCTTGTCAGTGATCTACGGCTCTGTGTATTAAATGCTCCTCCATCTGAAAGCATGTGATGGAGATTTACTACTAATCACAGAACCGGCTTTACTGACGAGATGCACATGACAATCGCATGTGATTTATTGTGCAGCCCTAAAAAAATGAATAATTTTGACGGCACTGATGAACCTGTGGTGGTTTCTGCGGTGGGGAAGAAAGGTAAGCTATTAATAAGATTAGTATTGACCAAGTTCAGAGCCTGTAATATGTTGATCAACTTTGTTTTGTATTTTCAAGTTTCAATATGAAAAATAACTTTTATATTGATTCAATGGATTTATTGCATTTTGGGGGAAAAAAATAAACAGGTTTTATAATAAATCTTTGAAAATCGAAATCTGGATTAGAATTTTTAATGTGATTATAACCTAAAGATGCTATGTGAAAGTGTGAAACAGAAAATAATGGTTTTCATATTGCCACTTTCTTGCTAAAGAAAACACATTTTTACTCAAATTAATCAAAATGTATTTATAGCGTTTTGGAACCAAACTCTTCAAATACAGTGTTTTTATTGACATTTGAAGGTGTTTTTGGAGCATGGCTTTATAAATCATAATTTTCTTTTGTTGCGCAGAAAATAGGAGAGAGTTAAAGGAACAGTTCACTCAAAAAGAAAGAAAATTTACGTAGGCCTCAGGCCATTCAAGATTTGTTTCTTCATCAGAACAGATTTGGAGAAATTTAGCATTACATTACTGGTTTACCAATGGATCCTCTGCAGTGAATGGGTGCTGTCAGAATGAGAGTCCAAACAGCAAAAAAAAAAACACACATCACAATAATCCACAAGCAGAGGTCACGTTAACCAAAAATTCTCCATCATTGACGGAAATTTTTTAGCACTGACAGAAAAATCTGAAGGCTGTCCGTCACTTCGACAGATTACACTGAGTGTGATCTATTGTAATTTATAACTGTAATTCCTACCCCTGTCCAGTTGGTGGCGAGTGCGCTCCAGAGTTGCAGCAGAGCACGGGATGATCATCAGCTCCACAAAAAAAAAAAAAAACCTGTCCACGAGTCTTTTGCAATGCATTTGATTATGCACACACAAACAGGTGAGTATCCACTATAGTAAAGCGAAAGAGATGATCAGTTCAAGTGCGCTGCCGCTTCGCTTGATTTGAGGCGCTACAGCTATCTATCACGCCACATTAAAGAGTGCCGAACGGTATTTATTGCTTGAATTTCCTAATAAAATTGACATCATTTGAAATTTGAGACTGTTTCATATCAAAAGTAACAAAGCACAAAGCTTAGCCTATTGTGGTTTATAGGATGGGAGGCGCAAATTAAAACAGCATCGATTGGGATTTAGGAACCGATATTGGTTCATAAAAATGAGAATCTGAGATTTTTTTCTTTACCCAGCCCTAGCATATTTAATTGTTATTAGTGGCCTCCGCTGTCACTGCGGGGTGTGGTGTTGAACATGAAAAGTGATGCTCAGTCTCTGTTCATCTGTTCTCATCATAAATAAATAAACGCATAAGCCTATATGCTCATCCTGTAGGCTCATTATTAAAAATTAAACATGAACAAAAATAAAAGCAATTAAATGTGTTATTATAACTAAAATATTAAAATTAAAATGACGGGTTATAATAACATGTGACGGGTTATAAGTAACATAATAACTTATATGCAAAATGACGGGATTTATTTGCTTGATTGGAACAGCAGCTACGCTAATTTTGTCTCTATTTGATTCTCTGTTTTTAACTAGGATTTACACAAGCTTCAGTCTGGATCCAGAACACCTGAGAAGAGATGATGCCAACCCTGAAACAACATACAGAACTACCAAATTTTGCTATAAATTTGATTGCATCATATAATAGTTGCTGTTAATAGTGTTCATCGTCTGTTTGATTACGTCTTTAATTGATTTTTCCGTACATTTCTGCCATATGTACATTAACTGAGAGTCACCACTGATAAACTACTCCTAAATATTGTAGAAACTTAATTTGCTGTAAAGTTGCTTTGCAAGGATTTGTATCGTGAAAAGCGCTATACAAATAAACTTGAATTGAATTGAATTGAATTGAATAATAGATTATGACAGAATTTTTATGACTCTGTCCGTCAAAATGACGGACAATGTTAAAGTCTAACGCAAGCTCTGTCCAAAAGTAATCCACACTACTCCAGTCCATCAATTAACATCTTGTGAAGCGAAAAGCTGCTTGTTTGTAAGAAACAAAATCATTATTAAGGCATTGTAACTTTAAATAATATTAAATAATATTGCTTTCTCAATTTAAAAAAAAAGGAGAGAGAACAGGATCAAGCACCATTTACAATTAAAAACAGTCCAAAATATTGGTAGATTTTGTTGTGAGAGGATGGACTTTTTCACTGAAGAAAGTGTCATTATGGATTATGGACTGATATTTTAGCAATGGTTTAAAGTTAAACTGATTTAATGATGGATTAGTTTCTCACAAACACGCAGCTTTTCACTTCACGAGACATTGATTGATGGACTGGAGTCGTATGGATTATTGTGATTTTTTTTATCAGCTGTTTGGACTCTCATTCGGACGGCACCCATTCGCTACAGAGAATCCATTGGCAAGCAAGTGATACATTTCTTCAAATCTGTTCAGACAAGGAAACAACCTCATCTACATCTTGGATGTCTTGGAGTCAATTTCAAACAAATGTTAATTTTTTGGGGTGAACTATTCCTTTAATATCAGAAAATGGATTAAAATATAAAAGGGGTGAGTAGATGATGCCAACATTTGAATTTGTGTGTACATTTCTCCTTTAAATCTATCAGCATTTTGGAATATGTTTAAAAACAATGTTCCCTTTCAGTCGGTCACTCTCGACGTCACGTCGGATGACCGACGAAATTGGTATCTCGCTTAGAGAGACCAATCTACTTCGAGTGTAAACTAAACGAGCCAATGCACATTGGCATGCGATTATTGCATCCAGCTGCCGCTGATCACAGCGTGAGTATAAGTAGGCAGCAGATGCAGCGCATATTCAGCTTTTCGCTTCGGAGCCGAGCAATCACATCGTTCTGCTCCTGACTACTCTACTGAGAGAAGAAGACTGAACAA
>NW_015655572.1:266986-278353 GCF_001515625.1 Sinocyclocheilus rhinocerous | reverse complement strand
GTTTCAGAGCCGCTCAGGTAGACCTGTTTGCCTCTCCAGAAACCTCTCACTGCCAGTTGTTCTTCTCCCTGCCAAGGGAACACTCAGCACGGATGCACTGGCACACAGCTGACCGCAGCGAGATCCCAATTTCGTCGGTCATCCGACGTGACGTCTCCGTTCCCTCCTTCAGGGAACGAGGGTTACCATACGTAACCGAGACGTTGTTCTTGATACCCAGCAGGCTTCTGTAACCCAAAATATATTATATGCATTCCATTGTGAAGAAAATAAATGTCTTTGTCCTTCAATGAATTGAGATTTCTTACTGTCTCCGAGTTATCTGCATCTCCATATGGGCATTGCTTGCACAGATAGCATCGTTTGGCCGCTGGGCTCTTGCAATCTCTTCATCTAAACATCCCTCGACTGTCCTCCACAGCTGTTTCAGATTTGCTTGTGTGTTGTTTTGAGCTATTAACCAGTCTGGGTGTCTCCAACACATATGGATTAAAAGATCATTCTTGTAAACTATACAACTACACCTATGAATAAAGACTGCGCTGTTAATTAGACAGAAGAGACAGTTGATTAACCATCTGTGCAGAGGGTTTGGGAACTTTTGAGGGCCACGTTGGGTATTTTTTTGTTCTAAAATACACCGTGCTCAGCGTGAGCGAAAAAGACAAGGATGTCAGTTTGAATCATATTTGTGGATCAGGTGTTTTAGATGTTGTCACTTTGCCTATGTCATTGTGTCACACTATTTTTCCACTCCCTAAAGCCACCGAAAAAACATGCCATTCCTCCGATTTGCAATGAAAATACTGCTTGCACACCAACAATACTGTTTGCATCTCTATTAAATGTTTTAGATTTAATACCTCCTAAAAATCTGTTATTGATTATTTATGACTTTATGAGAATGAGTAAGCAGTAGGAGTTAATTTTTTCTTCTGTGGGACATAAAATAATATATATATATATATATATATATATACAGTGGGTACGGAAAGTATTCAGACCCCCTTAAATTTTTCACTCTTTGTTATATTGCAGCCATTTGCTAAAATCATTTAAGTTAATTTTTTTTTCTCATTAATGTACACACAGCACCCCATATTGACAGAAAAACACAGAATTGTTGACATTTTTGCAGATTTATTAAAAAAGAAAAACTGAAATATCACATGGTCATAAGTATTCAGTTGCTGTGACACTCATATATTTAACTCAGGTGCTGTCCATTTCTTCTGATCATCCTTCAGATGGTTCTACACCTTCATTTGAGTCCAGCTCTGTTTGATTATACTGATTGGACTTGATCAGGAAAGCCACACACCTGTCTATATAAGACCTTACAGCTCACAGTGCATGTCAGAGCAAATGAGAATCATGAGGTCAAAGGAACTGCCTGAAGAGCTCAGAGACAGAATTGTGGCAAGGCACAGATCTGGCCAAGGTTACAAAAAAATTTCTGCTGCACTTAAGGTTCCTAAGAGCACAGTGGCCTCCATAACCCTTAAATGGAAGACGTTTGGGACGACCAGAACCCTTCCCAGAGCTGGCCGTCTGGCCAAACTGAGCTATCGGGGGAGAAGAGCCTTGGTGAGAGAGATAAAGAAGAACCCAAAGATCACTGTGACTGAGCTCCAGAGATGCAGTCGGGAGATGGGAGAAAGTTGTAGAAAGTCAACCATCACTGCAGCCCTCCACCAGTCGGGGCTTTATGGCAGAGTGGCCCAACGGAAGCCTCTCCTCAGTGCAAGACACTTGTGATATTTCAGTTTTTCTTTTTTGATAAATCTGCAAAAATGTCAACAATTCCGTGTTTTTCTGTCAATATGGGGTGCTGTGTGTACATTAATGAGGAAAAAAAATTAACTTAAATGATTTTATCAAATGGCTGCAATATAACAAAGAGTGAAAAATTTAAGGGGGTCTGAATACTTTCCGTACCCACTGTATATGTATATTCCATAAATGTATTAAAATAACATGGAAAGACAAAAATAGGAAGGGACTTGCTTTTATCCATCAGGAGCTGATTGCAGCATTGAAAAAGTAAGTACTATCAAATTTGAGTTCTTATTTTTTTTCTATACAAGCCAAAGAACACTTTCTCCATCCGAACTGTTATGGGTCAGTCCCTGCTGTCAAACTGCCGCTACTTATTTTGTTCTCTCAGCAGTTCCTCTCTCTCAAAAAAAAAAAAAAAAGAGTACCTTGAAATCTCTGACAGTCACGAAGTCCAAAAGCCTCTCACAAATCTGCTGTTGGTCTGGAGGTAGAAAACACCAGAGAGATGTGCAAGATGTCATGGCAGTGAGAGGTCATTATGTGGTCACTTTGACTCAGACAGAGTGTTGACACCAGAGAAATGCCTCACAGTTATGTTGGAGCGACCAGCAGGTGTTTACCTTCCTGCCGCCTGTCGTCATGGACCATCTATCCATACCACGGTTCTGATGATGTGCGGTGGCAGTTCCCACAACAACAGCAGAATCTGTCACCGCTGCTATGGGGGGAGGGGAGCAAATGGAAAAAACAATCCTATGATAAATAACTGAGGAAATAATGAAAGAAGGAGATAAAAACAAATACAGTCTGGACCTCATGTAAATCTATCAAACAGCTTCAGACAATATAATAATACAGTGCACATGTAAAATAAGCCTCTATTTAGGTAGTTTTATTGTGTTTTTGGAACTCAGATGTCATGGTTACTATGAACTGACCATTCAAAATAAATATTATTATTATCTTTTTTTCACAAAAAAAAGAAGAAGAACAAAAAAACAATGTACAGGTTTGAAACGACATGATGAGTGAATGGAAGCTTGGTTCCACCACTGAGTAAAACATAAAAAAAGGTAATTGTGACTTTTTATCTCACAATTGTGAATTTAAACCTCACAATTCTGAGAAAAAAAAGTCATAATTAGTGAGTCAAAAAAAAAGAAAAAAAAAAAGAATTGTGAGATATCAACTCTGAAATGCAGGAAGAAAAAAGTGAGATATTAATTCAGAACTGCAAAAAAATGTGAAATAAAAATGCACAACACATTACATTCATTCATTCATTCCCATGGTGGAAACGGGCTTCCATATGAGTGATACATTTCTTTTTTAGAGACAAGACTGTCATTTCACAGTAGAAAAAAAAAAAGCTTATTCCTTCAAAAATGACGTGGCAGTGAGACAGGTTCTCTGCCAGTGTGCTTTGCTATCTCATTTAATGTGCAGTGTGAACAGAGGTGTTATAACTGGATCCTATATACTGACCAGTCCTGTCAAGCATTTTAAATCACTGCATTTGTTAAAAATACCATTTATTCTAGTCCTACCATTGATATTAGAAATCAAATGGCAGGCCAGACCAGACTAAGCCTGTTAAGACGTTTCAGACCACGCTTTTGCTCTAAAATCTAGTGAGCTACCTCACTATCTACTGCCTACATAGGCAGCGGCCTTCTCTAAAGCAGTTTTCTGTCAGAAAAGAAACCTTAGAAGTGGCTGATTTGGAAACTCTACATAGGAATCAACTAATGTGTGTCATACAAATAGCACACTGTACTTGATATCAACAGAGTGTCCTGTTCCTTTTCCTCAGCTAAACACAAAATCACATAGCACACAAATATTAAGAAAAAATTGTTCAAAGTTTAATTAATAGATAATAGTAGATGTTTGTTCACATGTCACTTTCCAACTCTGATCAAATTTAATCAAAGACTGGAGTAATGATGCTGAAAATTCAGGTTTGCCATCACAGGAATAAATTACATTTTATAATAGTTTGAAATATAATATAGCTGTTTTATATATTATTTAATACACACACACACACACAATATTACTATTTTTACTGCATTTTAATTTTTAAATTTAATTTTATTTTTTTATAGTATAAGACAGTTCTTCAAAAACATCTTACTTTAAAAATAAATAACAATAATAATAATAATAATAATAATAATAATAAAAAAAAAACTCAAACTTCAAACTTTTTAACAGTAGTGTACTATTTTGGGTATTGCAATTTTAGTTGCTTTTTTTTATTTCAGAAAGAAACCATTAGTGTTTGAGTCCAGCAGTTCATATATTGTGAGCTATGGAGCTCATATGGGTTACACAAGTTAAAATGTGGCCTACGATGTGCCTCATTTTCAACCTCACTTCCTCTCTGATAATTTTCTGTCCTCTTTCTAAGGTCAAAGGCTCAAAAACAAAATAAGCACACTAGTCCGGTCACCAAAATAGCATGTTACATAATTCTAGTCGATACAGTAGCTGCATCTATATCGGAGCCCCTCTGACATAGTTGTACGAGGGCATTTTTAACAACAGAAAAGGAAACACTAATGGGTTGACAGCTTTCATGACACTCTACCATCAAAGGTGATGATAAAGTAACAATTAGCCCCGATACTAGCCGCCAGCTCCGTTTGAACCTTTGGGTGAAGATAAAAAGGCTTGAAAGAGCAGCAGCAAAGGTAAACAAAGGAGAAATTACACAGGAGCAGAGCTTCTAATTGAGAGAGATTTCCTTTTGATGTAACTCCAGAGATCTGAGAGACACTGCTTGTGTACTAATTACAGAGCCATGGCAGCAAGCTAATTAGCGCCATGCTAATGATCCTTGTTTACGACTATCTGATGTCAAAATGCCATGGATGAAAATCTAAAAGAAAAGCTTGGGTGCGAAGACTTGCCAAATGCGATAAAGACCTGTGAGACTAGGATCACACATTTTTTATCTATACTGTCAGATGCATAAACAATAATACATATTCATGTACTCTTTCAAGTATTCCCAGTGCAGGCTATTTTCTTGTGGGAATTCTTTACAGTAATGGATAATAATTATTATTAATAAACTGTTTATACAAAAATACAGACTCACATGCACACAAATGCATATATACGTTTTAGCGTTATATACGTTATATATATATAATTTTATTTTAGCCATTTTATCAGCCATTAATAAAATAAATAAATAAATGAATGAATGTTAGTCATTTCATTGTCCATTAATAAAATAAAATATGTTAGCAATTTTATTGACCATTAATAATAATAATAATAATAATCATCATCATCATCATCATCATCATTTAAGACATTTAGAAGTTGCATTAGGTTAATGGTCAAAGAAATGCCTAAAATACATACAAAATATAAACATTATCTTTAATTGTAGTATTAATGCTATAACACACACATATTGTATATATACACAAAACAAAAACTCATCGGCCATTTCAAACGTGACCACATAAAAACTTTATCCATTCAGCTTATACGTATAAGAAAATGTTCTTTTTAATATCATGGGCCTTAAACACTATTGCAGGGACATACTATAGAATATCTTAAACATAAAGGGCAAAGCTAAATCATTATTAAAATGAATGACAGACACATGAAAATATTAGGATGTGCTCTGCACCTGTCAATGCAATATCAAGAGGAAGAACCGAGAGCAGAAAGAAACAATGGGGAAACTACAGTAAGTCGATTTGGCTACAATACAATAGTGATGCCCTACGGAGCATCTCAGAGCCAAATTGCATTCCTGACACTTTCTTTTATATTAGATTATCAGCCATTTAAACTGGATGTCTGGGGTCTCAAAAGACTTTAGTCTCTCCAGGGCATGAGCCTCCTCTCAAAACCCATCAGAATGTGGAGCAGTTTCTCCTCTGGGGGAATTTTTTGACATGGAAATCGCTTCGAGGTCTTTCAGAATGTCTCAAAAACCACAACCTGAAGTGTTAGCTTGTTGTTTCGAAATCAGCTCGCAAACATTTATTTTCTTCTATTGTCTCCTCCACTGTCATTCATTTTAAGCTGCCAGACTCTTAAGGTACCCACACAGTTTACCACCTTGTAATTCCAGTAATCCCTCTTTTTCACGACTCCAATGAACAATGGGATGGATTTAGGTCTAAATGCACCAGAGATTGAGCAGAGTGTGAAAAGGAGGAGTGAGTTGAGAGGAAAAAAATACATGAAAAAAAAGCTTATTTCCCCATGAGGGATGAACTGAGCCGGACATCAATAACAATGGCAGAAACCATCCCACGGATCTCACCGAGATGTTTATCGGCCTTCCCCTCCTTCCTCCAATGTGGGATACAAAGTGAATGAGTAAAGGAAGAAAAAGATGAGTGTTGTACGCCTACGGACTTGACACCACCACAGGGTAGGTGAAGTGAGGTTAAAAACGTGAAGTAAAAAACTACTGTGAGAAACTAAAGCATCAATGTCTCAATGGACTGTGAATCTATCAACATAATATAATATAATATAATATAATATAATATAATATACATTTTGATTTTTAATGTTTTTGAAAGTCTCTTAATCTCATCAAGGCTGCATTTGATTGACATAGACAGTATATATATATACTGTGTAACATGATCTTTCAGAAATCATTTTAATATGCTGATTTGCTGCCAAAATACTATTGGTACTCAATTATTAATAATTGATATGTTTTATCATTATTATTATTATTGTTATTATTATGATTATCTTGTAACAATATTTAAATAGTATATAACATTACATATACTATTATATTAATAACATTCATATTTTTGTGATTCAGGATTATTTGATTAATAAAAGGTTTATTTTGAACAGAAATGTTTTATAACATTTTAAATGTTACATTTTATTAAATGTTATTTGGATCTATTTTATGAATCCTTGCTGAATAAAAGTATCATTTTTATTTTAATATTCCACAATATTACTGTTTTAATGATCAAAATGGAATTTTGATGAGAACCTAAAAAAATCTCTGATGTGAAACGATTTACCTTCTTTGATCTAAAAATGCATGCGTTGTAGTGCAATATATTTGCACTCTTTTTATGTAACCACGACACCTTGTAAGAACGGCGTGCTTCCTAAGAATACAAGAATTTATGTTAGTTAAAGAAGAATGCAATAATATTTCTTTGAGGGTGACACAAATGACAGATGATGGTGGTAAAAATAAGAATGAGGAGGAAAAATGTGGGCTCCCATTGGGCGAGGGATCGCATTATAAAATAATCGAATGATTACTGTGAATAATGACGAAGCTGATGGGACGATATGAAAACCATTTTTGGGGTCTATATTTGGACCGGGAAAATTCTGAAATCTCATGGAGACATTAGAGCAATGTTATAGAGTTAAACAGCGTTTGAATCAATGAGGCAAATAGATTTTGTGATCAAACTTTCTTTTTCAACAATGTTTAACTTCTTTAAACATTCAACAGACTCAGTTGGTGGCTTGTTACCTTCTATATTTGGACAAGAATCAATACTAATTTTAAAACACCTTGTTTAAAGTGCTGTCTATCATTTCAGTAGGTGCTAGGTCATTAGTTCTGCAGCAATTAGAACGTTCAAGTAATTATCTCTCTCTCTCTCCCTCTCTCTATCGAATTGGCAATATTGTCAATGTCTACGGTGGTTATCGCCCTGATCAGACATGAAACGCATAAACACATTTCATTACACCAAATACACAAAATAATGTTCTTTTTAGCAGCATCATATGACCCCTTTAACATTAAATCATCCTCCTCCCATTTTCACCTCAAAATTATGGGGAAGCTGTGCTTCCCCTGCCTCCCCCGACGAGCCGCCACTGGATACTACAACAATAAAAATTGTGTAACAATATACATTTCTATGATAGGCAGCTGCTTTGGGAAGTGCAGGCCTAATTTACTGTAACATATCTGCCATTAATCAATAAAATATATTAAAATAATCTATTAAAAAATAAAATACCTATGCCTCATATCAGGCTTTGTCAAACATTTTTAAACCATTGACCACTTTCATGACTCTAAATGTTCCACAGCACACTTAACTAAGCCCACAGTGGTTACTGGGTGCCAACTTTAAAGGGGTCATATGACGTTGCTAAAAAGAACATTATTTTGTGTATTTGGTGTAATGCAATGCAATGTGTTCTCGCGTTTGAATCATCAGTGGCAAATTATTTAAATATAAAAAACGTACTTACAGGTTGTGAGTCAGAAGCGCCAGACTGTCGTTGCAAAGTTGAACTGCCCAACTTTATAGAAACAGCCTTAGAGCCACAGACGCATTGTAGGCTACTGGTTCAGGAAACAGTCCTCATCGTCCATAAAATGCGGAACACACACCTGAATATTTGGGTTGAACTGAAAGGAAAAATTGAAATCGCATCATATGACCCCTTTAAAAATAGTAAAAAATAAATAAATAAATAATAAAATAAATACATATATAAATAAATAAAATAAAATAAAATTTTGGGTCAGCAAGATTTATGTTTTTAATGTCGTAATGTTATGCTCACAAAAACTTGATTAAACAAACAAAGAAACAAATAAATAACCTTAACATCGGGAATGTAGTGAAACAATATTATTTATATTTTAATATATTTTAAAAATTCAAATGCTTCTTGAAAACCAAATTTTGGTGCATTTCTTATATATTTATAATAATATATATATATAAAAAAAAAAAACATAATAATAATCAACACTCTTAAAAATAAAGGTTCTTTATTGGCTTCAATGGTTCCACAAAGAACCTTTACCATCCATGGAACCTTTTCATTCCACAAAAGTTTCTTTACAGTGGAAACATTTACTTTAAAATATTAAAATGTTCTTCACACTAAGAAAAAAATGGTTCTTTTAAGAACTGTTCACTGAAATGTTCGTTGGGGAACCAAAACTGGTTCTTCAAGCTGGTCCTGAGCTGGTTATAGGCTGGTTATGAGCTGGTCCTTAGCAAGAGCTAGTTGCTTAGGACCAGCAAATGACCAGCTAAGGACCAACTAAGGACCAGCTTAAACCAGCTCTAACTAGCTGCCATGCTTCAAAACATACCTAACCCTCATATGCTGGCTTTTTCAATAGAGAGGACACCCTTGAAACAGAATATTTGAGGGACCTACATTCTTAAAAATAAAGGTTCTTTATTGGCATAATTGGTTCCACAAAGAACCTTTACCATCCATGGAACCTTTTCATTCCACAAAAGTTTCTTTACAGTGGAAACATTTACTTTAAAATATTAAAATGTTCTTCACACTAAGAAAAAAATGGTTCTTTTAAGAACTGTTCACTGAAATATTCGTTGGGGAACCAAAACTGGTTCTTCTATGGCATCGCTGTGAAAACCCCCTTTTGGAACCTTTATTTTTAACAGTGAAATATTCTAATGTTGTCATTCATCTTGGGGCCAGTTGGTTTGGTCCAGATGGCCTTTACTGAAGGATTTGTTGAAGTTCTTATGGAGAAAATTAATGAGCAATATACTATACTTGCAGAAATATGATCACTGAAAAGTGAAAATAGTGATATTTTTGTTCATAATTAAAGGGACAGTCCACACAAAAACAACAGTTCTGTCATCATTTAGACACTATCATGCTGTTTTAAAACCTGTATGCCTTTCTTTCTTCTGAAGGAGACTTTCTTTTGAAGAAAACTGGGGTTCAAACATCACAAGATCCCATTAACTTTTATTGTATGGACATACTGACACATCTTATGTTCCACATGAACCACAAAAATAAGAAAGTCATACTGGTTCGGAATGACATGAGGTTGAGTTAATGATGACACTCTTTATTTTTTAAATGCCCCTTTAAGTCATTCTCTTCAGCTATATAAGATTGGTCCTGATATTCTTTATAAAGAACGTTTGATCAAATCTTAGTACGAGGTTATTAGTTATCAGACTAGAGGAGATATCATCAGAAAATGTAATTGCGCAGTTGCTGCTGTCTTGGTTCGAACAGTCGAACATGAATTATGTTTGTCAGATCCGAGAGCCCGATTACAAACTGGCATAAAATTGTATCCCATCTCCGCACCCTAAAACACAGCAGTACTCAATAGGGAGATGTTGAATGAGTGGACCTGGACTGAGAGATAAGGGCACCTGACAAGCTTTTACAGTCTGCATGTATTGATGTGACACTGTACTCTTCCTCCCATCCTTGTGATTTTGCCCTTGAAAGTTTTCTGGCATCCAAAACCAAATGTCAGGGGAAAAAAGGCCTGCCAAGACCTGAATTAATATATCTTGAACAACAAATCCATCGCTCAGAAAAAGTCTACGCTCCCCTGATACACGCAATTCAATTATGAGAGGACAGAACGCATTAATAAGTTCCAAGGATCGTTGAGAAAGAGGGTGAAAAATGGAAAGGCAAATCATGTCATCACATCTGCCAGCTTGAATCTTTCTCCGTGGCCTTCTCACATAGCCTGTTAAATTTTATGGACGTTGTTTCATGGTCGTTGGCCACTCAACATGACTATACGCTATAACTATGCCAAATAGACAACGGGTCACATAATTCATTTTCAGTTTAATATGGCAACCCGCATCCAGGGGCAAAACGTCAACACGCTAATCGTCACGAAACCTGAAGTTGTCTGAAGCGAAGACTTCAAAAGTCCTCAAAGTCTTTGGGGACATCGAGCAGCGCGCCTCGCTCAGGTATTACGGCCAAGACAGATAAAAAGCTTTCGAGGATTAGGCGGTCTAATTTGGCATTGTCCTTGTAGTTAGTCCAAAAGCCAATAATATGTCAGTACTCTGGTGTGAGCTGGAAGTCTAATGGGAAGGAGGACGGAGTGATTTTGAGTTTCCTCAGCCCCGCCAACAGACATATATGGGACATGGCTAACATCATACTGTGACACGGGACAGTCATCCCTGTCCTCGGGACAAACATAGCGTCATTAATCATCCGCACCCGGCGTAGTGGCAGACGGCCCTTAGTGAACTCAACAAAATGAAATACCGGTGATCCACGTCGTATGAAATGTGTGTAGTTGCATGCATGCATGTGTGTGTTAGGAGCTGCGAGGTTTTCCACAACCTTGACATCCTCAAGACCTGATTTTCTCAGTTTTAAGAAGTGAGGGGAAAACAACAGAAAACAAGCATGTAAGACTGATGAAGTTGCTGGGAACTCGAATGACCCATTTGGTGGCCTTAATGGCGAGAAGACTGCAAAACTAAAGTTGTTGCCTTGTGCTAACACACATTGTGTGCTAACACACATTGTAAACAGCAAGAGTTTAGTCTCATACACTGAAAGCTGAGAGTCTTGTCAATGTTAACAAATAACATGGAGGAAGGGCCTGAGGTCAGAAAAAGGAGAGAAAGAGAGAATAAAATAATAATAAAAAAAAAATAATAATAAAATAAAATAAAATAAAATAATCAACATTACATCACTTTGCAGGACCCTACAGGAACACATAGACATTCAGCTTAAAGGAGTGACAAAAAGGTATGTACTGTATATATATATATATATATATATATATATATATATATATATATATATATA
>NW_015655572.1:261221-265851 GCF_001515625.1 Sinocyclocheilus rhinocerous | reverse complement strand
TATATATATATAATTTTCACCAACTTGATATCCATATAAATATCAAATATTGTGCTCCAACTCAAATAGACAATTGAATGAAAACTAAGACAATGGTTGGTACTTTCTTTGGTATGTATTTTTGAAACACACTACAATACATTTTAATTAATTGACATTACTTAGGAGGTATGAGGTATAATGAAGAAGCAATGAATAATATGTTTACCAAATTTAAGCAATATCACACAAGCAAGTTATTGTTCCATTGAATGAAAACTAAGACAATGGTTGGGAAATACTTTGGTATGTATTTTTGAAACACACTACAATACATTTTAATTAATTGACATTACTTAGGAGGTATGAGGTATAATGAAGAAGCAATGAATAATATGTTTACCAAATTTAAGCAATATCACACAAGCAAGAATGTTATTGTTCCAAACACAAATTGTAAGAGCACAATACGATTCTGAGTGTGGTGTTGCTTTTATGCAGTTCAATATACAAGAAGGTAATATCGAGTAATGTACAATTTAAACAGAATAAACAGTAAATCATTCACTTGTTTTGAATGGATCAGTTGACTCAAAGTTAGTTACTTGTTTTATTCCGGAATGAATCAGTGTTTTTGAAAGATTCGGTTGACTGAATGATTCAATGACTTCCTTATAAAGACAGTCACTTGTTTTCTTTCTAAATGAATCTGTGTTTTTTTTTTAATGAACTGATTGACTGATTGATTCAAGACTTATAAAGACAGTAAATGTTGTGTTCCAGGATGATTCAGTGTTTTTGAACAATTAGGTTGACTAAATGATTCAATCACTCACAAAGACAGCCACTTTTTGCCACCTACTGATGTATCAATGTAAAAAAAAAAGTCACTGAAACATATTCACCACTTATGATACATAAATAAATGCTGTAAAAAATGCACATTGTTAATTCATGACACAAAATAATAAATTGAACCTTGTAAAGTGTTGAACCTTGTAAATTTCAATTTCCATTTATTTAATTTTATTTTAGTTTAGTTATTTATTTAGTTAGTCAGTTAGTATCCAAAGCAACACTAAAAAATGCTGGGTTAAATATAACCCAGCGCTGGGTTAAAAAGGGACAACCCAACCGCTGGGTCAAAACAACCCAATAGCTGGGTTTGTCCCTTTTTAACCCAGCATTTTTTAGAGTGAATGATCTTCTGGCTTAGTAGTAGTGTGTGCTTTAGTCCAAGAATGACAAGGAAACAAGATTTTCTACAACTTTCACACCCTTAAGTATTAATTTCTCGCAAGAGAAAAATATGCAAAATGCATGCAATGTTAATGAAGATGAATGTGACATATCATGTTTTAATGAGTACTGTTTTGGCCGCGGAATCATGGTATAGCGGGCTTTGTCTTGAACGCACTGCATTCCACGAAACATTTATTCCTTCTTCTTGTTTATTTAGGTAGAAATGACCAACAAAAAATATATTAAAATTAAGATACAAATTATACCAAACGAAACTCATTCCAAAAAAGGGATTCTACAATCAAAAACGTATGAAGTGGTCAAAAATTATGTCTGACCCACTCCCTTTCTTCCGGCATACTGCAGTCCGATTTACCACTCCCTTATGACGTTTACAATTTTCTTTCTTAATTAACAAATTGAACTAAACAAAACACAAACAAATAATATTTAAACATAAATAATATAAAATACAAATACACTTTCTTAAATGGCTACAAGTACCATGTATTATGTCTTAAAACCCAACAGCTGTAAGCACATTTGCACCAAAACAGTTGGAAAAATGTACACATATGGTTGAATGACAATAAATAGTGTCTTAACTTGACATGCAGTAGCCTTTGTGTTTTTTTCAGCATGCCAGGCCATAATGGGACTTATTTTCAATGTAATGAATCACCTGATTGGTGGCCGTAATCTGACTTTGACCAAGCTCTCAAGGCCCCTTATTGGGTCCTGATATATATAATGACACTGCAGTACCATCTATCGCAGTCTTATACTAACTAGATCCCTTAAGCAGTATTTTCTGGAAAGCCGTGTCATGAAATGACTTACGCCATATAACCCATACATGATCTACTAAATCATCCCACTATCCATGACCAGATCCAGAACAGCATTACATGAACCATTTCCTGCATTCAGGCTCAATGGCCGCCCATCTCATAGTGCAATTAGAGCCATGTTCAGCCCGCATTCATTATCATGTTTACCCGGGCATATCCTTGAAGTCTTCCCACTGAACGATGTGTCAACTAGAACATAAAGGAGACCCCATGAAAGTGACATGATTTGGTATGAGGCCATTGGCACATGCTGCCATCCCAGCAGATTGATGCATGCACGATTTCACATGTGACCCAGGCCTATTGTGCGTTTGGAGACACGAGGACAGAACGTGGCAGTCGTCATTAATCAGGACGTCCCTGCAGATTAATAGCAACAAGCATTCATCTTCTTAACCTCTTAAAGCAATATTGCAAAAACCCTGGGATTACAAAACCGCATGCGTGTAATCATTGTTCAGAGATAAACGGAGCCGTGCCTTCAAAAGCTCCCCAATTAGAGCAGATATACAGCCTGTCAGCCATCCGTTTATGTTTATCGTACTCATTATGTGGGATTACGAGGTGAAAGGAATCCAGAAAAAAGATCAGGTTAAAAGGAGGATTATTTGGATGAATTAGGCTGTAAATTAATGATGCTTCAAAACATTTGTTTAAGCTAATCACAATGAAGGTATTTGATGCTTTTCATTAATTGCAAGCCTCGATTTAACCCCACGTGCAATTTAAATCAGTCAAAAACTACAGATTAAAATTTGTAAAAAAATAAAAAATAAAAATAAAAAAAAAGTTTATCGTGTTTGTATCTAAAATATTAAACTTGCTGTTAAAAATGTCTTTAACACGGAAGCCCAACATTCTCTGGAACATAATTTGCATACTGGGCCACTAATGATGATCACAGTCAAATTATTACTTTGCAAACACATGCATTCCCAAAGTCCCTTCTCTGTCAACAAGCTTCGCACACACACACACACACACACACACACACACACGCACACACTAAAATGCCTTCTTACACTCTTTAAGATTAGAATAAAACATATATGAAACTAAAATATATATTAGCACAAAGCATTAACTGCCAATATTGAGTTGTCAGTCATTATTTACTCACGCTGATGCAATTCCAAACCTGTATGGTCACTTGAACAGCTTTTGAATGGAAAAGAGTGTGTAAAGATTCTTTCTCCTTTTGTGTTTTACGAAAAATAAAAGAGAACTGGTTTAAAATGACAGCAGGGTGAATAAATAATGACAGAAATTCATTTTGGGTGACTTATTCCATTAAAAGCATGCATAAGCGTTATGACAGCGGGAAAGCTGCCCTTCTTTGCGGCATATTTGATTCACATTCATGTCTGAAGGAAACGGCTTATCTTTGTAGGGGGTGAGTAAGGAAAAAGAGAGCAAAAAGCCAAACACAATGGTTTATTTTGAGACTTAAATCTGCACACTGGCTGGTGTGGGATCTCAGCAAGTGATTAGTCCTACACATCTCAGAAAAAACAAAAAAAACAATCCATCAGTCACTCACCCACAGAGCATAAACAAAAGAATAGCCTTCTTTTATGTTCTCTAGAATCTGCAATCAATCTTAAACCACAGCCTAACCTAAACTAAACTGTAAGTAGTGCAGATGATTCATGTTAGGTCAGTTTGACAATATAGGTTAGTTGAAGGTCTGACAAGAAAACAGTGGAATTTGTGTGAATGTCACACTAATCAAAAACTGGCCAGTGTGCTGCTTTAATGGCGCTCTGGAGTATAGAGTACAGAATGGAGTCTCAAAAGGGAAAAATTTTTATCCTTGACCACCAAATCATCAACCTCAGTCTGGCTTCAGCACAAAACTGGATGGACTCAAAATGGACTCAACTGCAAATTGTTCAATTGAAAGTAGAATACAGATATTTAAAATTTAAAAATACAATATAATAATGTAATAATACATAACATGTAATAACAATAGCATCAATCTCATCAACTGCTTTTGTCCACTGATCATTTTATTAACAAGGTGTTTTTGCAGCATTGAGCATTGTAGCCAATCACAGACATATCTGTTGATTTCATAAATGCAATGGCCAATCAGACGCATTTAAGTTAGTCAGTATCAACTCACCACTCAAAATGCCCGAGTTTTGCTCGTGAATCCTTTCATTATAACAAACAAAGTGTAGATACAATGTAACTAAGATGAGTGACAGCTTTTGGTTACACTTTATTTTAGTGTCCTTGTTACAGTGTAATTATAAATTTAGGTACTGAGTAATATTAATTAACTACATGTACTTTCTATATGGTTAGGGTTTGGATTATGGTTTGGCTTAGGGTTACTTGCATGTAATTATGCATTTACATTTACATTTACATGTAGTCATTTAGCAGACGCTTTTATCCAAAGCGACTTACAAATGAGGACAATAAAAGCAGTCAAAACTAACAAAAGAGCAACAATATATAAGTGCAAATGACAAGTCTCGGTTAGCCTAACGCAGTACACGTAGCAAGGTGTATATATATATACATACATACATACATACATATATATA
>NW_015655572.1:254350-261075 GCF_001515625.1 Sinocyclocheilus rhinocerous | reverse complement strand
TCTTTAAGGTGTCCTTGTTACAGTGTAATTATACATTTAAGTACTGAGTAATATTAATTAACTACATGTACTTTCTATATGGTTAGGGTTTGGATTATGGTTTGGCTTAGGGTTACTTGCATGTAATTATGCATTTACATTTACATTTACATGTAGTCATTTAGCAGACGCTTTTATCCAAAGCGACTTACAAATGAGGACAATAAAAGCAGTCAAAACTAACAAAAGAGCAACAATATATAAGTGCAAATGACAAGTCTCGGTTAGCCTAACGCAGTACACGTAGCAAGGTGTATATATATATACACCCAGCTTTTTAGTGATTATAAGTATTCTAGGCTATAATCTATTCAGAATTTGCATAATTGTACTCACATATTTACTCTCCAATATACTGTGTATATATATATATATATATATATATATATATATATATAATTTTAGGTGATTAGGGATGCAGAATATGGTCATGCAGAATATGCTTTATAAGTTCTAATAAACAGCTAATATGTTAATAATATTCATGCTAATAAGAAACTAGTTAATCATGAGAAATGAAGTCTTGTACTATGTGACAACTTGGATATTTGAGTTGAGTCATTTTTGTATCCACAGCTTAGACATTCTGGGGGGAAAAACATAACCATACAAGTTTTGCACAAGTTTTGAACAATATGAGGGTGATTAAATGACAACATAATTTTGAATTTTAACATTAAAAGCTTAGTCTTGTGTAAGAGTTTTGTTTCAACTGAATAAAAGACACTTGAGTGGCGTTTCCACATGAGAACATGTTGCTAGAGATGTTGTTCAAGGAGAGTTTGTTGACTGCAAAGTTCATAGCTTTCCTTTGCCAGTGAGACCCCTGTGTCCTCTGAAGCAAACACTGTGGATATGCAAAACAGACAATGAATAAGCATATAATCAAATCAGAAACAAAGCTCTCTACGGAATATTACTCTCTGATGTCTGACCAGCTTGTTCACAGCTTGAGAAACTGCTTCGTATCTGTGTGAATCTGAAAATACTATAGTACAGTAAGAGAACAGGTATCATTTGGCATAATTTAAGCTGTGTGAGGAAGCTCACCTGCAGTGAAGCTGAAGAGCTGTGTCTTACTGTATGTCGATGGTCTTCAGGATCTCCTCATTTACATTTCACACATCATATTTCAAAACCAGAGCCAAAAAGAGAGAAGCTGGGTGTAATTAACGCCATTTGATTCATGGATGTTGACTTGCATCACAAACACAACACATGTAAATCCATCACAAATCATTCTGAAAAAGCAGGATTCGTTTTACTCTTCGTGTTTTGGCATGCAATTAAGTGGTAAACTATTCCTTTTCAAATATTACACAATTGCTTATGTTTATCCTACTCTAGTTTTCCCTCACCCAAAAGACAAATTATAAAAGCCCAGAATGTGCTTGTTCTGCACAGTCATGCCTGTAAGCATTTGCATTCCATTAACCTTATTACCCAAAAATCCCTCCGCGTACGACATTTCATTTCAGCTGACTGAAACTACATTTTAAATGATGCCTAGCACAAAAGTTTTCACCCGTTTCTTGTTGACAGGTTTCGGGGGCATTCTCCATCAATGACATATGTTTTAGCTTCCATGCTTTTGCATTTGACAGATACATTTCTTTAAGACCAATTAAATGTGCGTGTTTATTTGTTGTGCTCAGTGAAAGATAATATGTTCCTTGCCTTGAACGCAATTAAATGGCTCAACCAATTCAGCAGAATAAATTGCATTTAGCAGCACAAGGTGTTTACAGAAACCGGCTCTTCATAAATTCCCCATTTGTTTTCTTCCTCACCAGAACATTTATTACACTGCCTCATAAAGAAAACGATAATGGCCGACTATGAAGGTACAATTTCATGCTAACTATAATGAAGAGGTGAATTGTCATTTGAATGGGAGTATTTCAGTCTCAAGGCCTGTGGGAAACCATAACCTTTACAATAAAGCAATTTGAGGACAAACAGACAATAATTTAGAGATGAAAGCACTCAATGTATGACCACAATCCATTATGACCGTAGCAATGCTTTAATAAAAGCTTTTACTTATGCTGTGGCAGGTTTAACGCAGACTTTCTTGGAATATTGAAACAAATATCCTGAAACAACCTGGTGTGTTTTTGTTTTCTCTTTCTTTCACTCTTTTTTTTCATCTTAGCAGGTCACATGTTTTCATGATTACAGTACAACAAGACTAAAGGCTCTTTTGATTTTTAATTCACAAACACTATAAAACATAAAGAAACAAACAAATGTTCCCAAAAAATACAAAAAGGCTGATTTTGCAATCCATGAAAAGTCACAAATGTACGGTGGCCGAGAGAGCTCAGCGTGCTGCAAATGAAAAAAAAACCACATGCAAATAGAAAAACACCTGCAAATTAAGAAAACATCTTCATCAATTTGACAATACACGCGCTGCAAATTCACACAACACAAACAAAGAAATGCGCTTCCCTTAAAGATTTCCGATATGGTCTGTGCATATTTGCAGCGAGTTTCTGTTTTTGTTTGCTTGTTTTGTATTTGCAGAGCGTTATTTGTGTTGTGAGAATTTGCAGCTTCTGTATTTGTTTGTTTTATATTTGCAGCGCGTTTCTTTGTTTGTGCTGTGAGAATTTGCAGTGCATTTCTGTTTTTGTTTGCTTGTTTTGTATTTGCAGCGCGTTTGTTTGTGTTGTGAGAATTTACAGCGCGTTTCTGTGTTTCTTTGTTTGTTTTGTATTTCTTTGTTTGTGTTGTGAGAATTTGCAGCGCATTTCTGTTTTTGTTTGTTTGTTTTGTATTTGCAGCGCGTTTGTGTTGTGAGAATTTGCAGCACGTTTCTGTTTTTGTTTGCTTGTTTTGTATTTGCAGCGCATTGTTTGTGTTGTGAGAATTTGCAGCTTCTGTATTTGTTTGTTTTATATTTGCAGCGCGTTTCTTTGTTTGTGTTGTGAGAATTTGCAGCGTGTTTCTGTTTTTGTTTGCTTGTTTTGTATTTGCAGCGCGTTTGTTTGTGTTGAGAGAATTTGCAGCTTCTGTATTTGTTTGTTTTATATTTGCAGCGCGTTTCTTTTTTTTGTGTTGTGAGAATTTGCAGCGTGTTTCTGTTTTTGTTTGCTTGTTTTGTATTTGCAGCGCGTTTGTTTGTGTTGTGAGAATTTGCAGCTTCTGTATTTGTTTGTTTTATATTTGCAGCGCGTTTCTTTGTTTGTGTTGTGAGATTTGCAGCGGGTTTCTGTTTTTGTTTGCTTGTTTTGTATTTGCAGCGCGTTTCTTTGTTTGTGTTGTGAGAATTTGCAGCACGTTTCTGTATTTGTTTGTTTGTTTGTATTTCTTTGTTTGTGTTGTGAGAATTTGCAGCGCATTTCTGTTTTTGTTTGTTTGTTTTGTATTTGCAGTGCGTTTCTGCATGTGGGTGTGTTGTGAGTATTTGCATCGCGTTTATGTATTTGTTTGTGTTGTGAGAATTTGCAGCGCGTGTGTTGTCAAATTGATGAAGATGTTTTCTTAATTTGCAGCTGTTTTTCTATTTGCATGTGTTCTTTAATTTGCAGCGCGTTGAGCTCTCTCGGCCACTGTACTATATGAAAAGAAAACTGTATCACTACTGCTCCTACGTGATTTATTTTATATTTGCATAATCCAAAACAAACATTTTACATTTCAAACATTTATCTATCAATAAATAAATATACAAATTTAGGACCAGAAAAAGGGAGATCTTTCACCCTGCTGTATCTTACATGTTTGATTTTTTACTACCACTGTTATCATCAAAGGAAACCTTCTACCATTGGTAAATGAGCTACCATCCTGTACAAAGATGAAAGAACAAAAACAGACAGAAAAGAAAAAGAAAAAACACCTTCCACCAAAAATAAAGTCAATGGAGAACGTGAGGGGAGCGAGAAAGTCAGCAGGGGTTGATGAATTCCTGCTCTCTCTGTTGACATTGTGTTAGAGAGACGTCTTCCAATCTGCAACAGAGTTTATGGACGTAATGGTATTTCTTAGCCTTCGCCCTCTGGTCAGTGAAAAAAGTTTTCAGCCCCAACCTCCATTTTCTCAGCTTAGTTACACACCATCATCTGCAGAGGCTGATATTTTTCTCCCTCTAATCTGGTTCCAGACTAGCATACTGTATCATAGCTCATGTAATGCTTCTCCTGATAAGAGTGAACAATTTTCTCCAGATGTGGAAATGTGAGAAGAATTCAGATCGTGCTTTGTATTTTTTACAGTCTCTGGCGATACATATCCCATACATCCTGTATATAGAATGCAGGTAGGAACAGTAACCTACACTTAAAAATTAAAATTCTGTCATCATTTTCTTAACACCATGTCATTTCAAAACCCGTATAAGGTTTGAACAATCTATTTCCATACAAGGACATTTCATAGTGACCACAATTTCTGGTTTGACGCCATTGATGCCAAATAGCCAAACACAGCGTGCAGTTTGAATATGTAAAATCGAAAATGAGATTTTTTTTGGGGGGGTCGTTCCTCACTCAAAGCTATTATATGTATTCAGAAGACTAATATAGAACTAATATAGAAAATATAGCATATGAGCCACATTTATGGTGCTTTTATGTGATTAATTGATCGCCAGACTCAACAAGTTCTCACTCCCAACTTGTCACATATTGAAGCTTAGTCAGGACAAATTGGAGTCGCTTTTTGATGCTCAAGGTACCCCTTTAGCATCATTTTTTGACGTGCAGGGACCTCCATTGTTTTCAGTTGTTTGTCTTAATTTATTGGTGTGCATGCATTTGTAAAAAATATAAATAATTTAATATAAATGTATACTTTCATTGGAGCACCTAACCCCACCCCTACCCTAAACCTACCCACTTCTGAACAATATAAAACAGGTAACAGACAAATATAAGTGCAGTCACAGGTATTTATTGCAAAAATTGACGATAAACAAGCAGTATAAAAGCATTACAAACAAGTCGTGTTGCATTCCAAGTCTTCTGAAGCCATACAATGTCTTTATGCGAAGAAGCGTGTAAAACATGAGGTTTTAATCGCTGAAAATGATCCCGCTCCATTAACGTGCTAACATCTCATTCAAAAACATACTCCCGTATCCAAACCATACGCAATCGGTCACGAGACATACAAGAGCCAATAGCATTTCACTACCAAGGCTGACGAAAGGCTTTTTCTGGCGGCATCTTTTGAATTTGTGCACAGAGACTGTCACTGGCAGCACAGGATGAGCTTTAACAGCGGACGGAGATGGCAATCACATCTATTCCTCTCACAAATCAATTGTTTTGCCTCGCAAGACTTGGTATATTAATACTTTTTGAATAAATTATGACAGTAGTTGTATCTGCCTGTTATATCTTGTGTTTTAGGGGCAGGGGTTGGGTTATGTGTTCATAAATGTGTAAATAATGTAATATAAATAAAACTTTTGTGACTGTTTACATTGAAAAATCACACCCCAACATATATGCAATAATGGCAATATCATTAACCAATATATAATTTAATCATGACGATAACATTTCCAGTACTTTTCGCGTCAGGATATTGACCCCAAGGGTTTCTTATTTAAAGCAACGGAGGACCCTGCCTGTCGAAAAATGATGCTGAAGGGGTAACCTGTGCGTCAAAAAGTGACGCCAAAGGGTCCTGACCAAGCGTCAATATGTGACGAGTTGGGAATGAGAACGTGTTGGTCACATATATGGAAAACAGGATGTTTGCCATCAAATTTTTGCATGGTTTGGATTCATTTTTGGGTGACCTTTAAGTGTTCATATGGCAAAATAGCACAAACCAACAATTATTTGTTAAATATTACTCTTTTCTAAGTTAATACTGCAGAGTTCTGAATATCAGGAACCGCATTCACAGAAATCCATATAGCCTACTCCAGATAATGACAAACTGGATTCCACTCCAATGAATGTCTACGCACACATTTATTTTAATCTATAAAGAGTCTGAAGAAAATTGCTCCAACTATTTGAAGAAAAAAAAAAAAAAAGGTAATATGAGTTTAGTGGTTGAAAGATATGAAAATCAGCCCAGAGAAGTCAGCACTAAATGAGGCAGAACTGAATTACACAATATAGTAGTGAGCCACAGACCACCCACAGTCTGTTCACTGACCGTCTGATGCATGCAGCACAAAAAAATAGCAAGCACTAGCTTACATCAGCAGTTCTAACATCACTGGCTTTACGTAGCTTCCAGGACTGAGAGCACACATGTATTTTAGCATGTAAACAAGATGAGAACTAATCACCGAATTTACTCGTGTTGTCTGAAGCACTCAGTAGCAAGTAAACAACATCCACAAGCACTGCTACAGTTTTTTTTTCCTAAGATATGTCTGTGGATTACAGTAGTCTATAATTATAACTTGTTGAATCGACAGAAATTCTAACCACAAAGTCTAGACATATCATTATGCGTATTATGTAGAGACCACAGTGCAAGTCTGACTCTAAACTGCACTACAATGAAAACATCAGGTGGGTTTTACACCAAAAAAGTTGCAATGAAGGCCAGACTTTCTGTTTCAGGTAAAAAGTCAGACTAAATAAGACTACATAGAATAGTGATGTGAGGAAAAAGAAAACATGATGTACAACTGAACATCAGAGAAGAGAATAAAGGGTAGTCTGTTCTGGACTGCAGATGATATTTATTTATTTATCTACTGTTCCTTC
>NW_015655572.1:242945-254261 GCF_001515625.1 Sinocyclocheilus rhinocerous | reverse complement strand
CTATAAAAAAAAAAAAAAAAAAAAAATATATATATATATATATATTTATTTTATTAATGTACACTATACGTATATGTATGTGTGTACATTAAAGGCTCACAATTTTGCATCCAGCATTCGTTTGATAGCCATATCTGCCCATCTTTTTGCTGGTTGTTTACATTTCATTTCGACAAACTGTTACATCAGCATTTTACATTTTTATTTTATTTGATTAACTACAGGAATTTGACACATTTTTCACAGAGCCAAGAGTAGAATGACAGCTGATGCTGGATACTCGCTGAGAGAGTGAAAAAGAGAGAAAGAAAGATTAATTTTGAGAGGATATGAGAGCTGACAGTAGATATGCAGTTTCCTCCCCAACTCCAGCCTCGGGGAAGGGAGTCAAGCTAAGGTAAGGCTATTCTTAAATATGATGTGATTTTTCAAAGTGTCATTCCTTAGGCATCATGTATGGTGATGCATTACTATACCAGGTTTTGCTCTATTTACTCACAAAACTCAGTGGGAAGACAAGCCTGGCCACAAAGGCTTTCTACATGGGGGGAAAAAAGCAAACAAACAAAAACTTAGATTACTATACTGTCAAACTAATGTATTGGTTAAGTACAATTATGAATGAACGAATGAATGTAAACAAACAAATAAATAAATACATAAACTTAATTTGTAAGGATTACATCATTTTGATTATGTACATAATTTGGATTACATAACAAGGCTACACTTTAAAACCTTAAAGGAATAGATAACTCAAAAAAAAAAAAAGTTTTTGAAAATGTACTCTCAGGCCATCCATGATGTAGATGAGTTTGTTTCTTCACTAGAACAGATTTGCAGAAATTTTGCTTTACATCACTTGCTCACCAATGGATCACCTGCTGTGAATGGGTGCCGTCAGTATGAGAGTCCCAACAGGTGATAAAAACATCACAATAATTCACAAGAAATCTACACAACCCCAGTCCATCATTTAATTTGTGAAGTGAAAAGCTGCGTGTTTGTAAGAAACAAATCCATCATCAAGGCCAAAACAAGAGTCCATAAACCATAAAAAAAAAAGTAATCAGGAGAGAAGTATGCACAGATCAAGCACCATTTACATGCGAAAACCATCCAAATCATTCTTAACAATTTTTTTGATGTGAGAGGACAATAGGAGATGGAGTTAAGCGTTTTTATGGATTATGGACTTATTTTCTGGCTAGAAGCAACAGTTTAAACAAAGCTTTTCACTTCACAAGACGTTAATTGATGGATTGGAGTTGTATGGATTACTTGTGGATTGTTGTGATGTTTTTATCAGCTGTTTGGAATCTCATTTTGACGGCACCCATTCACTGCTGAGGATCCACTGGTGAGCAAATGATTTCATGAATCAATAAATAAATTAATACATTTATCCAAATTTGTTCAGATGAAGAAACAAACTAATCTATATCTTGGATGGCCTGAGTGTGAGTAAATGTTTTTAGCAAACTTTCATTTTTAGATGAACTATTCCATGTACAGCGAACAATTTCTGTAATCATTTAACCATTGCTTATACTGTAAGTAATGATTATTTTATTTGCCATGGGACAGAAAAGTTTTCTGACAAACAAACAAATAAATAAATACATCTAAATCAGACGGTATTTTTCAGTTAGCTAACCGTGTACAGAAAAGCATAGGCTAACTTATTCCAATCATACACAGACTTTTACAGCCGAACCACGGTGGAACGCAGGTCCATATCAGCTGTAACAAAAAGAGAAAAGCTAAAATGATAAAGTCATTCATTTTTAATGACACACTAACTTAATGGACAATCCACAGGCCAAATGGGCACTGTCTGCCATGACTGGAGACACATCTTAAATAGTGCTTTACTGATGTAAGAACACATCAGACCAGAAATGAATCCATTCATTTTTAATGGGCTCCTCTGTCTCTCTCCCTCAATTTCTCTCGATCTCTCTCGCTTTCCCACCATCTTTGAATATTTATGCATCATTCATTGTCATTACGCTCCAACTCTACTGGTTGGTCGGTCAGACAGGGCCGGAGGGGCCATGGGCAAAAGCAGCGAGGGGTCTGCAGGGTGGACCACCAGCTGCCTGTAAGCCACCTCTGCTCCCATAAGAAACCACTGCCACAAACCCGGTCCCCGTCCTCAGCTCTCTCCACAGCAGGTGCCCAGAGTGCAGCAGGATAATTGAGGTAACCCTGCAAGGCTAATGGAAGCAAACTAATGTTCTCCCTGTAAGCTTACATTAACATCATCATCATCATTGGGGAAAACATGTTGGTGCACTGTTTGTTGTCATTAAGTGAAAAGCAAGAGGGGAAAAGTCAAATAGCGTTTTCTTAGAATGAAAACCCATTCAGGCGGTATAAATTCATGTTATGGATTTGAAGTTGATTAAGTTTGAGCGGCCTTGAAACAAATGTACATTCACTATTCATCACGAATTGTACAGCGGGGGACTGAAAGTTGAAAATATGGGACTTTTTTATTAAATCCTGGAAATTTGTTTTTTTGGGGGGCATTTTAAAACCAAGAAAAGGTTTATAAGAAGCAATTTTTAAGATTGCGCACTGCTTAGACCAAACGTATGCAAATTTGCAACATTGTTCATGTGGATTATTTTGTACAGATGTTTTTTTTTTAATATATATACTTCTACTGAAGTCCATTGGACACAAACTCATCCTCATGACATACTAAATGTAGTTTTTCTTCATCAGAACAGATTTGGAGAAATTTAGCATTATATCACTTGCTCACTATGCAGTGAATGGGTGCCGTCAGAATGAGAGTCCAAACAACTGATAAAAACATTATAATAACCCACAAGTAATCCACATCTCTCCAATTTATCAATTAAAGTTTTGTGAAACAAAAAGCTGCTTGTTTGTAAAAAAACAAAAAAACAAATCTTTAAGATGTATTTAACTTCAAACAACTGCAAGTCCATAATATAGTATATAGTATAATATGAGTTATAATATAATCTGAAACAGTTATAATATACATTTTTAATATAACAAAAAAAAAAAAATCCAAAAAAGAAGCATGCTCACTAGTGGCTCCAAACTTTGAAGTTGTTCAACATGAGCCAGTGTCAATCATTAAACATCATTGTTGTCACATCAAGGGTCGTCACCTTTGAACTTCATCAAAATAATTAGGCACATTCATCGTGTTGAGAGATGGCCGGGATCAGTGACAGTGCAAATAAGTTGTACAGCCTTTTGTCGAAGAGAAATAGATATCTCATTTTGCTATAGAAGCTGCAGAGAATCATTTGACAGTAAAAAACAGGTTTTGCTTTGATTCAATCAGGAGGTGTCAGTCAAAGGTCTGAAAATACTTTTTTTTCTCTCATTTTCTAATTTAATGCAACAGTTTTCATTAAAACAAGTAAAACATGTAATAATGTAATAACACCTGCAGATTTTATGTCACAACTTTTCTTTGTTTTAAAAGTGTTAAAAAAAATCTCAGATTCTAGACCCCATGTGAAAATCAGTGCACGTTCAATGTGAACAACATAAATACTGTCATGGTTTACTGTATCTTGTCAATCTGTTACACCCAAAAATGAAAAAAAAAATGCTTTAAAACATCTTTTATTTATATCTACAATAACTAAATGGATTATTTACGACTCTGGGCCCCAATCTAATGGAGCCAAAGCACACACACACAAACAAACAGAAAACCACCGATATCATATCAGCACAGCCCAATATGTATCACAGATTTATGAGACTCATTGATGTATCTATGTATGTGTGTTTGAGAGAGTTTGTGTGTGTTTCTTGAGGGTCTGGGGTATGACCAGACTCTCAGAGGAGCCATTTAGATATTGTGGATATAAATAAAAGATGTTTTAAAAGGGGCAGATGGCTAAATAGCCTTATAAAGGGTGAGGAAAATTAAATGCACACATCTAATACACTTAGCAAATTGCATTATATTGACTGTCAGAGCAGTGCAATCCCAGGAGACACAGAAAAGGCGGGATGGTACGCTTTTACTCCGGAGAAAGAAAACTGTCTCATTAGATAATCATTGAATCGAAAGAAGCCCGCCAGACAACACACTGCTCTAACACACAACCGCCTATACATCAGCACACAAAACACACACTCACACATCAGTTCAAATACTGCTCTCGTGATGTTTCCTCACCAGCAACCTTAAAGCCATTAAACGCTTCCCTCTATTTTCATACGTCTCGTCTCTGTCCCCAGAAACACGCCTACAACCCAGAGTAAATGCAGTCGCTTTCTTCAAAAGCCCATGTGTCCTTGATAGAAATCAGATCGACAGAGTGTATGCCAGCCTCTATGTTGTAGCTCTTGTCACTACTCTAATGGGTGATGGGGACTTTTCCAAACACATACGGTGAAGCTACAGACTAATATTAAAAGGAAAGTCAATACATTTTGCATTTATTTTTGACTGTGAAATGACAAAATAAGGCACGGTCGCAAAGAAAAGTGTCCTTTTGCGTATATGCTTATCCCTGAAATGGCACTCTAGCAACATCTTAAAAGATAAATCACACATTTGAATGACAAAAAATACTCAAGTGTCTTTAACAGAAATGTTGAGGCCCTAACCATACTTGGCCTTCAGGTACTTTAGCAGAGCACTATTCTCTAATATATAGATATGTTTATTTAAAGTACTGCTTGAATTACATACTGTATGTTAGAGTTATTGCTGTTAGGAGTGGAGGAAAAATAGATTTTTTGATTAATCATGATCTTCATTTGAATGATCTCTATGTTCATTCTTAAAATCCAAAAGAGATAGATAGATAGATAGATAGATAGATAGACTGAACAAAATTATAAACGCAACACTTTTGTTTATGCCCCCATTTTTCATGAGCTGAACTCAAAGATCTAAGACTTTTTCTATGTACACAAAAGGCCTATTTCTCTCAAATATTGTTCACAAATCTGTCTAAATCTGTGTTAGTGAGCACTTCTCCTTTGCCAAGACAATCCATCCACCTCACAGGTGTGGCATACCAAGATGCTGATTAGACAGCATGATCATTGCACAGGTGTGCCTTAGGCTGGCCACAATAAAAGGCCACTCGGTTTATAAGAGATAAACAGCGCAAATCGCTTCATCCATTCAGGAGTGACACAGAATTGTGTTATACAGTTGTGTGATATGAGAACATTAAAGGTTCTGGCTGAAAACAGCACGACATGGTAAACTGCATGTAAACAAACTGCAATGTAAGTGCAGTGCATTTGGTCTTTTATTGTGGCCAGCCTAAGGCACACCTGTGCAATAATCATGCTGTCTAATCAGCATCTTGATATGCCACACCTGTGAGGTGGATGGATTATCTCGGCAAAGGAGAAGTGCTCACTAACACAGATTTAGACAGATTTGTGAACAATATTTGAGAGAAATAGGCCTTTTGTGTACATAGAAAAAGTCTTAGATCTTTGAGTTCAGCTCATGAAAAATGGGGGCAAAAACAAAAGTGTCGCGTTTATAATTTTGTTCAGTGTAGATAGATAGATAGATAGATAGATAGATCAATCTTACAGACTCTTAAAACTTCTGCACGGTAGTGTATATTATATCATTTATATACTGTGTAGCACAGACAGACAACACTATTTATGTTAACAAACTCTTGCACATACTCATGAAAGTTTCAGACTTATTTCAGTATCTTTGCACCTGAACTCTTGTTAAATCCTGTAAACTTAAATTCTCCTTAATAATAAGCAGTCTACATGCTGGTTTGGGAAACCGGTGATATTCCATCATAAAATATCACATTCTGCTATTTAAGATGATCTTAATATCATGATTTGCAACATTACTTAGGTTATATAATATGTACATTAGGCCTTATTATTCTCTTTGCCAATACCTCTCTCTCTCTCTCTCTCTGTCACTTCTGCGTTCTCTGCAAACCTTCACTATCACTTCTGCTCTCTAACAAGGACATTTGTGAGACAATTTTGCAACTTCCTCTTCAAACAGCATGTGAGAAGCAGGAAATTTGGGATTCATGTAAATGAACGGTGGGGAAACTCTCAAGAGCATCCCTTATCTCTCCCTTTTTGGGGGGAAACAAAGATGCGTCATTTCCCCGCTCACAATCCAGAGATGAATACTAGAGCAGGTGAACGACACAAACAGATTTTCAAGTGCAAAAGAGGGTGTTTTTACATCTGAAAGGTATAATTACACAAACACCTGCCCAGTGATGTTGACGCTTTGGCATTTGGGGTCAATATAGAGCTCTGAATTTTTGTTTAAATAATTAAACAAGGCATAATCTGGACTCGGCCTAAACTAGAGAACAAAAGACCAGCTTGTTCTTCACACCATTGAACCTTAAGAAAGAAGACAATTGGAAAATATTAGCCATTTCATCCCTCCATTTTCCCTGTCGAATCAATCAGTTATTTTTCTTCCAATGGAGCTGCATTATTCATTTATAAGTCAAATTAATAATTAATGCCATTCTTGTATTGTGTTTCCAGTGCTGTTTAAGGTTACAAATAAAAGTGTGCAGACTGCATATTTACAGGTGCACGAAGCATCGGCCACATACAGCGGAAACATCCATAATGGTATAGAAGCGTTAACCTTGACTTCACACAACAAGGAGAGAGTTTTGTGATAGGAATACCAAACAAGCACGAAGACAACTTCAACACAGCGAGACACCAACACACCCCATAACCTCCCACTAGTCACTGCTTTTCTTAAAAAAATAAAGAATAAAGAAGGAAAAACAAACCTTAAGAGTGGAAGTGTCCATTTTTCTTCATTAAAGTTATCTTACTTTGCTATTTCGTAAACTCTTTTAAACTATTGATGTAACTGTGATCAACGGCTAGATAACGGTGTCAGATTTTTATTAAAAACAACAAAAAAAAGCACATAAATTGAGCTCTTTGGGATAAATTTGAGCTTTTCTAACTTTTATTTTTAGGACTTCAACTTAAATAATACACTTAAATCTGGCCTTTGAACTTTGAAATTATTATGAGTTTTAGGTCTCATCAATTGTTACAAAGATCTGCTTTTACCATCATTGTTCAAATTAAGCCCAAAGAGAATAAGTGGAGCTGGCCCAAAATCTATTTTAAGCAACTGAAATAAAATCTGTTTTACTTAAAAAAACAAACAAAAAAACCAAATAAGCAGACATATATTTTTAAAGGTTTTGAGCAAAATATTTGTGATTTTAGTTTTAGTTTAGTTATAAATTAAATCACATATATATTATTTAATAATTTAAAACAAACAAAAACTATTAATTTAACTGACTATTACTGTCACGGAAGGAACAGAGAAAGCGTGCGGATCCATATACAGAGCTTTATTCAAAGGCGTGGTCAAAAACAGGCATGGGTCAATAATCAGCAAACAATCATGAATGAGGCAAGACAAAGAGTATTCCTAGGGCAGGCGTGGGTCATCGATTGGCGAACAAAATCCAGAGGGCTTGACAAAAGGGGTAATCTGTAAACACGAGCAATAGTCCAGGCTGGGGCAAACAGAATCCAAGGCAGGGTCAGGCAAACGGGTAATCCAATATACACAGGCGAGAATCAAAGGACTGGAAAACAGGCAAGGCAAAACTATACTGAGACTAGGACTTGGAAAATAAACAATGGCTAACGAACAGGCTCCGTACTGTAGCTGCGCGAAGACAGAGATAATGCTAACAATACTCGGCAGTGAGAAAGAGGAAGTCCATGGCTTATGTAGGGTGTGTGATTGGCAGCAGCTGTGTGTCTAATCAGTGCAATGGATGCTGGGATATGTAGTCCGGGATGACATGCAATAGTTTGTGTAGTGTGAGAGTCAATGTAACGAAAGGGTGACCTCTGGTGGCAATCGGACGGAAGTCCATGGACAGGATTCCTGGCAATTACAATTCAAAATTATTATTAGATAATGCTAACAATACTCGGCAGTGAGAAAGAGGAAGTCCATGGCTTATGTAGGGTGTGTGATTGGCAGCAGCTGTGTGTCTAATCAGTGCAATGGATGCTGGGATATGTAGTTCGGGATGACATGCAACAGTTTGTGTAGTGTGAGAGTCAATGCAACGAAAGGGTGACCCCTGGTGGCAATCGGACGGAAGTCCATGGACAGGATTCCTGGCAATTACAATTCAAAATTATTATTATTATTATTATTATTATTATTATTATTAAAACATCTTAAAATAACATAAATAAATACATAAATAAATAAATAAATAAATATCACATTTTATATTGCAGCAAGTCTCCTTAGTATGAATAATTTATATTGTATTCTACATTTGGAAGTTTGTTTGTTTGTTTGTTTGTTTGTTTGTTTGTTAGGAAGGAAGGAAGGAAAGAAGGAAGGAAGGAAGGAAGGAAGGAAGGAAGGAAGGAATATAAATTAAAAAAGAGGGCTTTCACATTAACAGGCAAGTACCTTTATAACACCGTTTCCGCAGCTCACATATGCGTTGATTAAAGGCTGATCATGATGTAAATTTATGCTCTGACATACCATTCCATCAGATTCAAATATCTCCTCGTATGTACCCCATTTAGAGCGCTTAATAACAGACACCCCTCAAATATAATGATTTGGAAAGGCACAATGTCCTTTCACCAATCTGTGATTGCACTGTTTTGATTAGCTGAGAATACTAGAAGGGTCTGGCACAAATAAAAACAAACACTCTTAATTAGAAATTTAAATTTAAAAAAATTAAATTAATTCATTATTGTTTTCTGAATACATTTGTAATCCCTGGGAGGAGTTGAAAACACAAATTTTTACAGAGAACGCAGCATTGTGATTTCAAGTTGTTTTTATCGTTAAATACGACAAATAAAAGGAGGAAGCCAATGACAGTCTTTGTTTGCAAAATAAATTATTATGCAGTGAATGGCATCTGTTTTAATAGGGTCTTTGCGTCTATCTAGTCAACCGTGGAGTCTTTTGGAACCCAAATGGGCACCAGGCTGTCTGTCAGTCGCAGGTCCCTAAAGTAATGTGCTAAAGTACTTAACCTCTCTGTGGGGGGGCCAGTGGGCGGATGGCACCTGAAAACCCAATCTGTCACGCACAGGGGCCCCCATCAGGGACCGGACACAAAGGGCACGCGGCACGCAAGGGTGAACGCAATCTGTCCAGCACAGCATTTACTCAGACGCATTAGACACACATGCACAAATGCATCATGTTGGTTTTCTGAAACAGCCGTGCACACACTGACGTCTCCACGATGTTATTTTGCTGACATTATGAACTCTCGCTTACACACACACTAGGCCCGTCAAGTCTACTTATAAACCAAGCGACAATATTGGCTGATTTACTCACTCACACAAACCAACCCACACAAACATGTCAACAGCCATTCAGAATAAGCCACACTCACACATTTTTCACCCTGAGACACACACATGCACCCGACTCAAAAAAACTGTGTCAAGATAATGTCAGGTTAGGCAGACACACATGGTCACACGTTGCGACCGGACTGACTTTATGGGCAGGCGAATACACGCTTGAAATCATGTTTGCGTTCACTCGAGCAAACCATCTGAGAGAGCAACACCACACGCTGCCCACAACACACCACTTCACAGGCTCTCACTGCTTTCATCACATCTGCCAATCCTGCTCGCATTCAACCGTACTTTGAGCGATGGCCGATGTTACTGTAATGCACAATGAGTCCTTCTTCACTCGTGGGCTTCTGTAGATCCCTTAGTGCTGGCGAATCTCAGAAGAACACCAAAGACGGAATTCACTAGAGTAGATGCTATGCTAACACAGACTCAGACGGGGAGGAATAGAGAGAGATTTATATGAAGTATTAATATAAACCTCAAGTGAGTTTGATTGAAGAATGAATCCTGAAAGTCTATAGGTCTGAAAAATGACATGTATCCTATATTGATCAAAGAAAGAAAGGATGAGCGAGATATTGGCAACTTTTTATTGCTAATATTTACTGCTTCAATAGCACTCATATTTTTATCTGTAAATATTTTACATTTGTTTGCATAAACGTATATATATATATATATATATATATATATAAAAACAACAATCACTTATTATTATTAATTGAATGGAAGTTTGTTTGTTTGTTTGTTCATTTGTTTGTTTGGAAGGAAGGAAGGAAGGAAGGAATATAAATTTTAAAAAGAGGGGTTCCACACTAACAGCAAAAATGCTATTAATTATTTAATGAATATTAAACCCTAAATGGTATACCAAATGACAAAGTTCCACACAGAATCTTTGTGCAGATCATCTGTCAAGTCTCTGCATCAACTGCCACAAATAAATGTAGTTTATGCTCAGCTGCATTTAACAAATTAACCAGCTTTATATGCAAAATTAGAGCAAAAAGTTCAGGGCCCTCATTTATCAACAATGCGTAGAAAAGGTTGTATATTTTGTCCTACGAATGAAATTTAGAATGTGTGTAAGTACAAAAAAAATCCACATTTATCAAACCTGCGTACGCGGTTTTTATGCACACCAGTAAGCAATCATTGTTGATAAATCCCACATGTTCTTAAAAAGGACACAGGAAACACACAGCGGCACTTTCTTTTTGTAGTATCGCCATTCTATTCTCTGCGTAAGCATGCTCAGAGTTGTGCTTATATTTACACACATTCCTACGTTTAAGTACAAGTTGGTAGATCCCACACTTTGCGTGAAACTGTTCTTACGCACTCATTACACACACATCTGGGCGTAAGCACTGTTGATAAACGAGGGCCCAGAATTTCTAGATTCTAAGGGTAAATGGTAATTTACCCCAACTGTTACATACAAAAAGCTTTTCTGCATATAAATCTTACATTTCTATCCATCTTAATTGTAGTCTTCTATGCGAAAATTACCCAGGAATGAAACAGGAGCCATTTCAAACTATTAGAGAACAATCAGGTGGCCTTTGGTTCCACCTACACTGAGTGTCCAAACGGCCTGATTACAGGTTGTCTGTGTCGCCCACCGGTCCATTCAGATGCCCCTTTCAATAAACCATGTCAACCAAAGAGACTTGAAAAGAACCAGCGGGCTGCCACAAGCTCAAACACTTTGTCCAGGCATTCTTTACCTTGTGTTGTAACCATAATTGATTCATTTACCTTTCATTCCTTTCAGTTCTTCAGTTCACAGTGCAATTTCAAAGGTATGACAAGTACAGAAAAAAATAATCTTGAAATCAGTCCTTACCTCTAAAATACAGGAACAATCTTTTTTTTAATTTTGTTCAACTACCACCTACATGACGCATGTATATATATATA
>NW_015655572.1:232223-242856 GCF_001515625.1 Sinocyclocheilus rhinocerous | reverse complement strand
GCTAAATAATATACACACAATTATAAATGGATCCATTGTCATTTGAGATGTAACTTAAAGCAGACAAAATAAAATGCTGGGAATAAGTATGTAAAATTATTTATTTTCCAAATGACTGTAATTTTCTATAAATCTGTGCCAGTTACAGAAGCACCCGGACACGTGGATTCACAGCAGCTTACAGTGATCTGTCATGCCACATTTAACCCTTTAGGCTCCAGGTTTTTTTTTTTTGAAAAATGCTGGATTTTGACATGAAGATTTCAAAAGCTTGTGGCTTGAAAGGGCTTAAAGATAGAGATCTAATGTAAATTAGAAAAATGTTGGGCATGACCGAAAGTTTATGTGGGGTGTAAATATATTTATCTAATTAGCATATTATGACGTCATCAGGTGGGGCGGCCCTCTTGAATGTCATAATATTCAGGAAAGATGTACCGGGAGAAGCGCGAATATTAGACGACCGATCGTCATTTCCAAAAGGCAAATATTCCCCTTCAGAGTCAGAATCGGCGAATAACATTTGCAACACATCCTCACGGTACAACTTTTTATTAGCCATTTGGCGATTTTCTCTCACAAATCTCACAGCTTACCCGCACGCTCTGAACTGAACTGCTTCCGCATCAATGAACACAATAGCTCTTTCCTCAAACACTTTGAATAGGAATGTGACGTAATTTTGGTCTAGAATCGAAGTACTACATGTCTGCCATCTAGTGGTAGGGAATACAAATGAGATATTACACCATATTAGGAACTACAGTCTATTTGATTAAGTATGATGTCGTCGCAATTTTGCGACTTTGGCGCTAAGAGGGTTAAGAGTGTCAAAACAGCATTTATTGTTGGAATTTTGTAATAGAATGTACACGATTTGAAAGCTGAGTCTTTATTTTGTATCAGAAGTAACTAAGCACAAAGCTCTTCGTGATAATTGGATTGGAGGCGTATTACAAACAATGTTTTCTGAAGAGAAAACCGTGGACCTGGCAATCCTGGCTTGAACTAGGGGTGGTTTATAGGATCAAACAGAACCAACACAACCCTAAACTCAACACAAGAAACATTTTCTTCATGCAAAGTTGCTGTCTGGAACGTTTCTCCACCCCCTTTTGATTGCAAACAATTACTTTCCTTGGCCGATAGTGATTATCTTCTTAAATTTGTATCATTGACAATGCATGATGAAGATATATGTTATTAGGCAACATGCTTGAAAAAAAGGTAACACTTTAGTATAGGGACCAATTCTCACTATTGCCTAGTTGCTTATTAGCATGCCTATTATTAACATATTGGCTGTTCATTAGTACTTATAAAGCACATATTCTACATGACCATATTCTACATCCCTAATCCTACCCAATACCTGAACTTAACAACTACCTTACTATTGTTACGTATCCGGTCCATGAACTTCGCTAGCCCTAGGATTATTCTTGTGTCTTGCCCGCCATATTCCTGTTTTGCCATTGGTCGACCCTGCCTGTGTTTCTGATCTCTCTGCTTAATAAAGCTTGCACATGGATCCGCATGTCTCACGTCTTGACAGCCCCGTAACAACTATCCATTGATTTACAGCAAATTAGGATTATATTGAGGCAAAAGTTGTAGTTAATGGTTTGTTAATAGCGAAAATTGGACCTTAAAATAAAGTGTGGGCAAAATATATATAATGTAAATATGTACTGTAAATATATTCTTAGTCAAAGAAAGAAAAGGTCACCTTGTGCACAACATCTGTTTTTTCTACATGCTTGCTTACAACTTACATCACATTCTGCAGAGGAAGACGTGACACACCCAAGAGAGAATGTGGAATTTTCAATTTTGGAAAGGGAATGACGAGTGCAGTGGGCAGAAATTAGAGCAAAAGAAAGCTGTCTGATGGTGGGTTATCAGAGCTAAACCCGTTCAGATGTTTTGATATGAGGGGGATTTACACAGGAGATCTGGAACCTCAACCATATATTGCTTTACATGATGGTCATATTATTACCTACATTTATATTTCCGCTGTCAGGACAGTCTCATAAAGCAGATGTCACTGTAGAGATGTTTATCCTACATCACAAAAACTCAAAAACTCAGTTTGGAGGATTCTCTCCAGCCTTGGCTTGGTATTGTGTTTAAATAATGCAGGGAATATGATCATGAACGATACACAAAAGTGGCTTCAACTGAATAATGCAGAGATATTTTTGAGGAAAATCTTTCTAGTGTCACACTCAAATATTATTATAAAGATACACTGAAACATGGTGCATAACAATTGGCCACATGAGAGTCAATGAAATGAATGAATTTCCGTGGTACTTTCTTTGACGATATCTTGAAAGTACCAACAAATGTATGAATGAATCTAACAAATGTAGATTCTACAGCGTATAATACTTCAGCTTCATTCATCCACCAAAAGATAAACTGCAGTGCTTTACAACTATAGGACAGGAAAAGCTAAATAAACTTATCACTGCATCTAAACCAACAACATGCCTGTTAGATCATGTACCCACTAAATCACTGAAAGAGTTGTTACCTGTAGCCGAAGAACCGCTTCTCAATATTATTAACTCGTCGTTGTCTTTAGGTCAAGATAAACTGCAGTGCTTTACAATTATAGGACAGGAAGAGCTAAATAAACTTATCACTGCATCTAAACCAACAACATGCCTGTTAGATCCTGTACCCACTAAATTACTGAAAGAGTTGTTACCTGTAGCAGAAGAACCGCTTCTCAATATTATTAACTCGTCGTTGTCTTTAGGTCATGTCCCAAAACCATTCAAGCTGGCAGTTAAGCCTCTTATTAAGAAACCACAACAAGATTCTAGTGAACTGGCAAATTACAGATCCATCTCAAATCTTCCTTTTATGTCTACAATTTTAGAAAAAGTGATTACGTCTTTAATTGATTTTTCCGTACATTTCTGCCATATGTACATTAACTGACAGTCACCACTGATAAGCTACCACTAAATATTGTAGAAACTTAATTTGCTCTAAAGTTGCTTTGCAACGATTTGTATCGTGAAAAGCGCTATACAAATAAACTTGAATTGAATTAAATTGAATTGAAATGTCTCAACTTTCATTGCATAGAAAAGAGTAGGATGGAGATTCCACAAACCGGGAAAGTTTGTATGTTTGTGTAATACCTTACACAATGCTTGTTCCAAATACTGTCAGTGCTGCTTTTTAATGCTTTGAATGTGTTTGAAGGTCATAAAATATTGTTGAACTAGCTGTTTTCAACTCTCCAAAAGTAGAAAACTTTAAATTTGGCAATGCTGCAGGGAGATATTCAATAACCTCTCTCATTGTGTGACCCAGTAAGCACCTCTCCATTTTCACTACATGCTGTTTAGATTATATAAAGGGCAAGATGGCCTCTGTGATTTCAACAAGAGCCAATTGACCCAACTTACGAATTTACTAATCTCTGTGCAGACGTCACAAGCAGAAGCAGCACCAGTAATCTAAATGATGTATTTGTACATAATTTACACCGTGAAATATTAATGCCGAGATCCATTTTCTGCATTAAAGCAATTCCTGTAATACAGTATGTCATTCAAGTGTTGATCTGAGCAATCACATTTACTTTGAGTAGGATATGTACAGACTGGCACAACCTCAGCTCTCTAGACGACAAATCAAGAACAACTCAAGCGACAGAGAAAGAGAACAATGAACAGAAAACGAGAAAGGTAAGATAAGGATACAGGGAGAATAAACTCCCTGTGGTCATATATCGCTGTGTTGTGACAGATATTACTAATACAAGAAAAAAACTAAATATATGCTGCCTGGTTTTGTCTTCACAGGTCATTGAGAGCAACACGTACTGCAGGACTGCCAAAGTTGGGAGAGGAAAATACGGGACACTATGTTTCTTTTGTAAAGAAACATTACAGACAGTTTCCATTTCTCTATCTATATATTTGCGTATTGAGCATTGGTGCCGGGTGAATGAATGAATGAATGAATGAATGAATGAATGAATGATAAAATGCTACACCGTTCGGCCTGCAGCAATAAATGTGTAAAGAAAGAAAGAAAAAAAGTACAATGCATTTAAGATTAAATAACTTTGATTTTAACTTACCGACAATCGACCTTACAGCTGTAATAAAAATAATTCAATAACATATCATTATAAAGTGTCACTTATCATTACACATATATCTCGGCAATTATAACACAACAGAGTGACTATAAATATATTTCAAGATGAACAGGCTCTGTAAGAGCTTTATATTTGAAACCTTTTAATTAACAAAAAAAGAAAAATAAATCCAGTGAAAAATGTGCACCAATAAAATACAAAAGAAAACTACAAAAAATGGACTGATTGTCTTTAAATTCCATCAGTTATAAAAAAAAATGTTATTGCGTAAAACGAGGATAACAGAAAAAAGTACGTCTTAGATCGAAACGGTGAGAAAATTATAAAAAAATTGGTTTTAGTGCCTTATTATTGGTTTATAGATTGTTTATACCTAATAGCCTACTACTACAGGGTTACAGAGGGAGACAAAGCCAGGTAAAATACATCGTCTTAAAAATGGCAGTCCCCCTCGGCAGCTTGGGTTTCGAACCCCTCCTCGTTGTGGTGTGCGGTCGCCAC
Organism: Sinocyclocheilus rhinocerous; assembly: GCF_001515625.1. NCBI lineage: Eukaryota > Metazoa > Chordata > Actinopteri > Cypriniformes > Cyprinidae > Sinocyclocheilus > Sinocyclocheilus rhinocerous. Next base: position 238,223 of record NW_015655572.1, on the reverse strand, counting down.
CACAGCACTTCCTAAAATGGACTTCCTGAACTGAAAAACTTCCTGACCTGAAAAACTTCCTTCCAGATGCCCCCCTTCCTTCTCTGCTCATTAAACAGATTAGTGAGTGAAACCAGACCAATGACGCCACATCACCCTTTCCAAATGAGTAATTCTAGAAGGTTTCTTCATCAAAATGAGTGCCATATTTCTGCTTGCAGGACTGATTACACAATTCCAAAATAACACAAACCACTCAAATATTCAAGAATAAAGTCAAAATGACATCAAAATTGACTCCATACTTTCTTAAAGGAATAATTCACCTAAAATTACAATTCAGATATTGACCCTCATGTGATTCAAAAACAATCAAATCCGTTTTCAAAGTATTCTACCAGTTGAAAAATTGGAAATAAAATGGGCTGCTTTAAAGTCATTAAAATGGAGACTGCTGTATCAAGTAAATGTGTGGAAGAGGACAGCCATCATTATTAATTTTAAACGGTATGCCATAGGATACTTTACGCTCACTCTACAGGTTTAATCCTTTGAGACAATTTTAGCAATTTCCAGGCAGTAATAGCAGAACCGATTTGAGTCGGAGACCTTTTCACTTAGTAATTTGTGTATGCCAGGTATGATCATTGAAAAAGAGAATCCAATTAGTCTGCAAATTGAACTCTGACAGAGAAACCTACTCTGTGTTGCCCTGCCATCTCCACAGGATGTGACTGTTCATAGATGGAGACACTTCCCTCAGTTGCTACCGATTCATTTGACACACGGGACTTCCAGGGGAGAGAAAGAGTGTTTGTGCTTCAACACAAACCTGACCAGAATGAACAATAATCTATTGAGTAAAGAGCACACAAACACACACAAAAAGAAGCAGGCAGGAAAGTCCACTCCAGTTTCACTATACTGCACCATAAATAAACCCAAGTGAAATGGAAACCTTTTGATTGTATCTTACAAAGACCATCATGAGAGCACTACAAACATCCCTAAATGTTTTATATGCACTGAAACTGTCACATCGATTGGCTTCAGACGGTGCATATTATCTCACACAACTCACATAAACAAAAATATAATAATAATTAATCAATAATGAATTATACTGAATATTTTGTACTCACAAACTTGTCAGTGACATTATTGTCAAGCTGCACAGAACTACCATTAATGTATAATTAATAGAACTAAACCACTAATTTATAATTCTGATTTTAATGTTTTGGAAGACGTTTCTTATTGTGAAATATCACAATGTAATATTTTTATTGAAATATATTTTAACATGCAATTTATTCCTGTGATAGTAAAGCTAAATTGTTATAAGGCATAACACGTATTTCCTGTCACTTTTGAACAATTTATTGCATTCTTTCTTGCTGATTATAATAATTCCAATATATGTGCTTACAGAGAATTAACGATTGCAAAATACAGCATATTATTGGTTAATATTGGTTACCATCACTTTGAGAGTAAAAGGGGGAAAAAAAGGGTTTCGGGGAGGACAAAATTGATACTCGTAGCTTCTGACAATATATTGGGGTCTTATGAAGCAAAACTATCAGTCTGTGTAAGAAAAGAAACATTATTTTCAACATTACCTGTAATCCATAGCCTCAGGCAAAAAGTCTGGAGTGATGTCCTATTCCTGAACGAATCATTCTTTTGAACTGTTCTTTTTAGTGAACCGAGTCAACCAGTTCACCAAATCGGACTGAACCATATGAAACAGTTTGCGACTTGAACAGCACAGATCTGCAAATTACTGAATCAAAACTCACTTTAGGACAAACCTGACAGTCACTGTGACTTGAAATGAGCCAGAATACGGGTGTAAAAGATCCAGTGATGCTGGGTTTGCTAACTCATTCAGTGCTCTAGTTACACGGAACTGAGAAAACTAGGTCTGACTAGGACCAAAGACAGATGAGCTGGTGATATGTGCATGTGTGAACAGAGCACTTTTATGAAGGGGTGAATAAAACGTTTTTTTTTTTTTTTCCAAGGGTTCATATAAAAAGTGAGTTGATTAAAGCCCTGTTCACACCAAGAACGATAACTTTAAAGGGGTCATATGATGCTGCTAAAAAGAACATTATTTTGTGTATAGAGTGAGCTGAGGCCGGGCTAGCGTGAGCTGAGGCGGCGGGGTCGAGAACGGCGCGCCCGGGCTGAACTCCGCTTCGTCCACGTTGAAAGTTGATGTATTCCCTCAGCGACCAGCACAGATCAGCTCCAGGTATGACGAAGCGGATATCGTCCTCTTTTGGAAGACCAAACAAAGTAGTTTCGCTTTCACAACGAAGCACACAGCGTCTTCAGGACATGGCTGCAGCGTCAACAATATTACAGCGAGAATTAAAGTTACGCCTTCTTTCTTTGCGTGAACATTTGGGCGGCGTTATGCAAATCTTCCCAGATCGTGACGTAGGTATGTGGGGCGTTTTAGAACTAGCCGTTTTAGGAGGGTGTGGTTAACTCTTAACTTTTATAAAGAATATCTCTTTGGTTTTGAGACTTTAGTGTTTGCAACTTTACAGATCTTCTTTAAGCACCAAGAGCTTGCAACACTCCAAAGAGAAAGGAAAAATTGAAATCGCATCATATGACCCCTTTAAAGATAACGATATTAGCGTCCACACCAGCGAACAATATCGTCTGCCGCTTTAAATTCCCAAGCTTGTTATACCAGGATTGATTCTGATTGGCTGTAAATGTTTTTATCGTTCATCAGCTGAAAAAAATCATTCTGAAAGTGATTCCAACTATTTAGTTTCTCTGTGCCTTTATCGTTATAGCTGTGGTGTGGACTCTGCTATTCTTTAATATTGAGAACGATTTTTAGAACTATATCTTTATTGTTATCTTTATCTTTATAGTTATCGTGCTTGGTGTGAACAGGCCTTAAGACTAGCTTATTTACTTTATATGCTTTTGTACATGTAAAACATCTGTGTTTCACATTATTATTGGGTGCTTTAACAATATAATTGCGTATACATTACGTCATTGCATGATTACAGAAACAAACTGGTGAATCAATTATTTGAACCAGTTCATTGAAACAAGCCAGTTCGAGGAAAAGAATCAGACTGTCCCATTTGTTTGGGCTATGGATTACAGAAAACAATGTTGTAAGTAATGTTCAGTTTCTTGCACAGCCCTGTTGTTTTGCTTCATCATGAGACCTCAATATAGTGTAAGGAGTCACAAGTATTAATTTTGTGCTCTCTGAGATCCTTTTTTTTTTTACTCTTAAAGTGACGGTAGCTGCTGACTTGCATTTTATGAATCACCGAAGACCATGCTTTCAGGTAAAAATATTCTTTACTGTTCTGCTAAAGAAAAAAAAAAACATATTGAATGGCCTGAGGGTAAAAAAACAGCAAATTTTCATTTTTCTTTTCATTTTAAAATGTATAAGTAATAACCTAAATGTTTGTTGTTGTTTTTTTTTTTTTTGGAAAAGCCTCTCTTGGGACCTGAAAAGCAAAATAGCTTTGCGTTATTGAAAATAAAATAAAATATTAATAATTTTTATTTTTTTTTTTTAAATACAATTAAATAAAATTAAAAACTGGACAACATGTCTTTCAGCAGAATGCTTCCTTGGGACTACTGAGAATGTGTCTTCGAGTGTGAAAATGAAGGTTGTACTGTACCTACGAAAAGATGTGAGCCATAATTAAAGCCCACATACCGAAGACATTCTCCTCTGTGGGATTCACAGCTGCAGAGGTGCAGGCTCCCACTCAGCAAAGAAGATTGAATTTAGCCCACATCTCTGCATGAGAGCACATCTGATTTATCAGCAACAGCAAAATGCTACATATGTAGAAACCTTTATAAAGATATTCACTTCAGTTACTCAGAGCCCTGTGCAATGGCTCTACAAAAAAAAAAGAAAGAAAGAATAAGTCCAAGAAAATGAGGGTAATTGTTTCCTGAACCAATTAGGCAGAAAAAATGTCAATACTTTTTAGTGCTTGTTAATGAGCAGGGGGTATAGAGTCATGCACTGGGTATGTTTACCTTGCATAAAGTCCCATGGTATTAATTAGAGGTCACACGAATATTAGGCTGATGTTGCTTAGCGATAGAGAGACACAATGGCTGTTTATATTCAGAAGTTTTGCTGATGTGATGCCAAAGCTAACAACACCCACGTCTCGATTTTCTGTCGCCACCTCCCCTGTTCCCCTTCATTACGAGCTTGAAAAGCCTCACACCCACTTCTGAAATCATTACAGACGAGAAATCCGTGTCTACTATAATCTGCACTTTAAAATTAAGCATCAGTTCAGACAGCAACTGGAGCTAACGTCAACATAATTCCCCCTGATGCGTGATTCTGCCTCTAGTGTGAACATTTATGGAAAAAACAATAATGTGCTCGTAGGAGCATGTGATCTGCAGCCTGAGCACCTGAATAATGGCGAGTCGGGCCGTGAGGGTGCCATAACGCGGCAAGCCCTCGTCTCAGGCACCTGGTCATTAGAGGGGGGAAAGCCCAGAGGAACTTGTTAAAGGACGAAGGGAAATAGTGGTAAATAAGGTTAATTGGGGTGATCTGTCAGAACGGGGACGATGCGTTCACTGACACGACACCAGCCATAACACGACTCCCTCCATCGCTGTTCATTAGGGTTATAGAGGGAAGAGAGAAACCAGAAAGAGACGGTGAGAGAGCAAATTGACACTTATTGCGGGCAGTGTGGGAAACAGTGACAGAATAAAAGGACAACAGAGAGACTAGGAGAAAGAACAGAGTAGCCTATTGGAAAAACCGTGAGTGGCAAAGAGAGAGTGTGTGTAGAACGACAGAGAGGAAGTGGAATATCAGAGGAAAAATTAGTGAAATTAAATTGCTTTCAGATACAACATGCTCTACAACAACACAATGTCTGCCGGTGTTTGTGCACTTGTTTAAAGGGGTCATATCATGAGGAATCAAGTTTTCCTTGATCTTCTGACATAAAAGCGTTCAACGTGCTGTGAACTCAAAACCTCTTCCAGTCCTCAGTCATATATATATATATATATATATTTCTTTAATTTACAATAGGCCAGACAAACTTTAATGACTGCATGAATGTCAAATGATGCTTCTCTCTTTGGTAAACTGACAAATCAAAATAAATATTCAAATCATTAAAGTCCATTAAAATGTTCTCAAAGATGGATAAGAAATGACATTTGCCTCCTTAGTTATTAATCAGTATTTTCAGAGGTTGCCTTTTAAATTGATTAGCTTGCAGTTACAATAGGTTTAGATGTGCCTGGTTTTGGTTTCGGGGTACGCTTACACAACAATGATGTGCTAAAAACAGAAATGTTTTTTTGATTTTTCACATACCAATGACAACAATTTCAAATTCTATTCCCGTTCACACGGATCCGTGAAAACAATGCTTTGTAAAGAAACACTACATGAACACGTAATATGCATGCACACAACATCAGCGTTTTCAGTCATTTGCATTTTTGAAACCCATTTTTAAATTTTTTTGTTTTCAGTCCCCCAAAACACAGTTGCTGTGTAAATCAACAGCCAAAATGCGTTAAAAAAAAAAAAAATGTTGTGTAAAATGCCTCCTTAATGTGAGATACAGGCTTTTTTATTTAATTTTTGAAATGTGAAAAATGAATTATAAATCAAAATCATGCTCACTAAAATGTTTCTATAATTAACAGTTGACCTTGTGTAGAAAATAAAATGCAATAGCAATAATAACAACAGCATGACATGAGAGAGTAAAGGGACTATTAAAAGAAAAACAAGGAGTACTTTTGCTGCAAAACATGAAGTTCCGTGGAAAGAAAAACACAACAACTGAGGAATTGATGCCAAACTCCTGGTGACTCACTGATGAAGTGAGAAGAGAAGCAAAATCAGACCAAAGATGTCAATAGGTTAATGAAGGAAAGAGAGAAACAGAAAAGAAAGTCAAACATGAATATCCAACTATATATATACACAGTATATATATATATATATAT
>NW_015655572.1:220768-232080 GCF_001515625.1 Sinocyclocheilus rhinocerous | reverse complement strand
TATATATATAAATGTTTTAAGATAAAACAATGGTAATTTTTGGAACAGCCATTACATCAGATGTGTGTATATGATGTCTGAAAATGTTGCATTGTTTTGATGCAGAGCTACAGAGAAAGAAGTCTGATGAAGGAGGAAGGGCTGGGTGTATAATTACAGTGTCACCAGATCATTCATATCCATACTCATGAACTTCACAGAGCCTCCGGTCCACACCTCAGACCCCGCTCACCGTTTGTCATCAAACCGGAGTCAAATCACATGAGCAGCTCTCCTGGTGCAACAAAATCAGTGAGTTAAAGCACTCAGAAGAAAGAGGCCCAGTGTTAATGAGAACGATAAGACAATCACTTCCGCTGCCGGCTCATTAGCTGAGAGTGAAACGGAAACATTTAAGGGGGTCTGAATACTTTCCGTACCCACTGTATATATATATATATATATATATATATATTCATTTCTTATTAACAATACGTTTCTTATTAACAATTTTGAAAACAGTTTTTGTTGCAATTTTTTTATTTTTTTTTGCATGCGTGGAAACTGTGACACTACCGTTCATTTCAATGTTATAAAATATTTAAATTTCATAAATGCAGTTTCAACAAATAATCCTGGAAAAAAAATAATTGTATCATGGTTTCCACAAAAATATTAAGCAGCCCAATACTGATAATAGCTGAGCAGCAATTCAGCATATTAGAATGAATGAATGGATGAATGAATGATCATGTGACTGGAATAAGGCTGCTGAAAATTCAGTTTTACATCACAGGAATAAAATACATATATAAAATATATTAAAATCATTTTAAATTTGAATAATATTTCACTTTTTTTATCAAATAAATGCAGTTTTGCATTAGAGACTTCTTTTTAAAAAATGTTAACTTAATTATTCGACCGCTGTATATATAGGCTACATATAAAATGCCCAGTTTAAAACGTCAATGTAAAATCACTTGCAGCTGAACCAGAGCGGGCAGCTAATTTCCATGACTCATTTAATTTGCCCTCATTTACTTTTGCACCTTACACTGTAAAAATCATACATAACATGAGAAGCCATATAAATGCTCAGGCCATTTAGCAGGCCGTTCAAAGAAGCCAAAGCAATCACTGTTCTTAAACCTTTTAAGCACACTCAGCAAATGAGATTAGGCAGTGCATCGTCCCGCCGTGGCAGGTTTCTTAATGAAACAGGCCCAACATGACTGTGCATGTGTCCCATCAGTTTGCAATCCTCACCTATAGTGTTGCCATCTGTGGCACCGTTTATGAGATGCTATCTGATCGGACTGGCAAGTCTATCACAGCTCGGCTGCTTGTGTTAAGCGAGATGGCTGCACCATTACACGGCTCTAATCTCTCGGCCATGCTCTCCAGTTATCCGATCAGACAATGAGGCCATTTCCTTCTCCACCCACAGATCTAATTATGGGATGTTTGGCCCGTTTCAGACCTGTCTGCACATGAGCCCCCACAATCTTAGCCTGGGGGCATGCTGATATCGGTCTATCGTGTGTCACTTTCCTCATCCGATGGTGCATTAGTGTCAGCTTTGCTGAGATACGGCCCGGATGATTGGATGTTGAGTACTCACAACTCTACAGTTTCTGAACTCGCCGACTTAAAATGACCTGATCGTGGGAGGCAGAACGTGCCTATAAATATACAGTGGACTGTGGTAATGATATTGTTTAGCTGTCATTGCGCAGTCAAAGGAGTACGAAATAAAGATTATATGGATGCTTAAAAGATACAGTAACTGAACAACCTTTGTGTGGAGCCCATTGTCAATCAAAGATGTACTGATTCATGTACTTGTGTATAACAATGCTGGAGAAACTACCTGGAAACTGTAGAAAGCCACAAGCAACTTTTACATTTAAAGACAAAGTAGTTAGCACTGAAATCTTTTTTTACAATTTCTTTATAATTTCTATTAAGAAGTCAAAGCAATCTGACACAAAAACAGTGAGTATTTTAATTCAGGTGCAAATTCAACAAATTCAGTAGACGTACTATAAACAAATTTACACTAACAAAAACAAACAAACAAAAAACATTCTAGTCTAAACAAACTTGCGCTAATAAATAATTACAACTAGAAAACAAGTTAGTGTAAACATACATTTTATATAATAAACAACTTGTAAAACAAGAAATCAGAAAGATTCTCACTAAAAGTAACTAAATTATAAAACGTGCTAAATTAGACAAAACTACAAAAACTAGAAAACATGCTAATGTAAACATACATTTTTACTAAAACATCTAATAAAACTAGAAAGCATACAAGTGTAAATAAAACAGTGTAAATAAAATTACTAAATAAAACAGCTAATAAAACCATAAAACAAGGTAATTTTAACAAAATTGGCACTTAATATAAATTTTAAAAAAACTAATAAACTAATAAAACTCGAAAACATGCTAAGGTAACATTAAAAACTACTGAAGAACTAGAAGACATGCTTATGTAAACAAAATGTAGACTAATAAAACTAGAAAACATGCATGTATAAATAAAATTACTAAATAAAAACAACTAATAAAACTAGAAAATGTACTAATGTAAACAAATTTACACTAAACAACTAATAAAACTAGAAAACATGCTTATGTAAACAAGAATGTACACTAACAAACATCTACAACTAGAAAACATGCAAGTATAAATAAAATTACTAAATAAAAACAACTAATAAAACTAGAAAACATGTAACGTAAACATTTTGTTTTAAACAATAATAGAACTGAAAAATGCTATTAAATGCACATAAAACAGCTAATAAAACTAGAAAAAAGTAAACACATTTACACCAATAAACAACCAATAAAATGTGCTAAATATCTTGCTACATACAAGATAAATGCACCTCGGGGACATTTAAGGAGGGCCTCCAATGAATTGTCAAATCATTTTAGTGAATCGGTTTATTAAAATAAACCAGTATATCAACTCTACGAAAGAAAAACAACACTGCATTCTAAAAAGCATTTTACACAACCCAGTCTCATAAAAATACGTACCTCTGCGTACATTTCTGCAACACCGTTTTTACGTACCTTACTGCACGTTTCGCCGCAGTTTCAAAGAGAAATGTCCACTGAGTGGCGCTAAAACACGGGTTCAATACGTCATCCCTGGCACGTTTTTATTACGTTGATATAGGTACGTATTGCTGTGTTTTTATTGCGTTTCTTCAGGTACGTATTGCGGCGGTTCAGAATTCAAATATCCGGGGACTGTCGCTAAAAGTTAATGCTCTGTCGTGTTGGAAATATGCCCTACACCAAACCCAACCCTAAACCTACCCGATAGTGTTAACAAATGCAAAACTGATATAAAAACAAATTTTTTGATGCAACCGTGCCATTTTAACTTCCTTATTTACAGATTTGAACTGTTTTGTTGAACCGTAGTTACACGGGATTTGAACCGGTGCTCCTCACCTCTCAAGTACGTCTCCGTACTCCGTGAGCTACCGAACAAACCTACCATCGATGAAAACCCATTGATATGAAGCTGGTGCGGTGCTAACGTTCAAAAGCATCAGTTTTCAAATCTCCCAGCATATTAAAAATGTTTTGAAGTCACAACATAATACTCTTCAAGTAATTGTGCGAAAATTACGCTTTATTAATCGAAACTCTGTAAATCATACTCTGTGTGAAAATAATTTAAAAGGTGTCGGAGTTTTACTGCCTCTAGTGTTCATTTTTTTTGGAAACTGCAGTGATATGTACTTATTGGTACGTATTTCGCGTCTTGCAAAAATGTGCCCCCAGGTACGTATTTGCCATGAGACCGGGTAGATTTTACAAGTTATGTCATTACTCACTGAAGAAAAAAAAAAAGTTAAGGGAAGGCCAGGAAAGGCTATACTATTTTGAAAAATGGTAACACTTTATTTTATTGGTTGTTTATTACTTATAAAGCACCTATTAATGCTTTATTCTGCATGACCATATATTAGATCCCTTAATCCTACCCAATACCTAAAGTTACTGTAACAACTACCTTACTAACTATTAATACGCAGCAAATTGGGAGTTTATTGAGGCAAAAGTCATTGTTAATAGTTAGTTAATAATGAGAATTGTTCTCCAAACTAAAGTGTGACCAAAATGTCTGTCATGCTACTATGTAGCTGAGTTGAGCTTATTTAGTTTCTTCAAAACACTTTCTTTATATGGCATTTTAATTAAAACAAACTTTGCATAATGACACACTGAAGTTGGGGAATAAATGTAAAAGGCATCCCAGAACCTGGGATCCTTTCCCAGTGCATAATGTTGCATAATGCAACAGTTCATAAGCTAAATTAAACAAATAAATCAACAGAAAAACAAATCATGCCTATTCAAGCTGATGAAAAGAGGTGGATGAGTGGCTGTAAAAGAGAGATAAGAGCTTGAGGATGGGCTGACTGAAATTAGCTGATATTGTTCATTCAACAGACATTTCCAATTAAAGCTTTTGTTGAGGGGATTGTGGAAAATATCAAGAGTCCATGATTTTAAGACTTGATATGAACAAGAGTGTTTGTGGAATTCCCAACAAATATAAAGATGAGAACACACAATAAAATTTAATTAAAAAGCATAATACTTTTAGCAAAGTAATGCTATATTATTTGCTAGCTTCCATATGCATGGCTGATTTAGAAAAGGTAATTTAAGATGTAAAAACAGAGTTTTGCCACTATAAATGGCAAGTATTGTTCCCTTATGTATATCACTTATTCCTAAATTTACATCTTAAAAAGTTACAAAGCATGCCTAAATTGACCCATGTTACTTGGGACACACTTTGGACACATGCTAAAAACTCTCTTCCCTTTTATCCATTTATTTATTTAATTAGCCCAATCCCTGTCGTAAAGACATTTAATCCCTACAAATTGAAACAGTGCATTGTTTTGATATACTTGGCACCTTGGTTTACTTTGAAAGTGTGGAATAGGTCACAATCAGTTAAAACAGGTTGACCAAAGCCTATTGATCCAAGACACCTCTTCAAAGTAATCCTCCAATTCTGAGTCCATCTGAACATCCAAGATTCATGAGAATAAAACGTCTCAAGATACAAGGACTTAGTGTACCGCTCTATATGGTGGGGGGTTGGGCTAATAATGTGTCCGTATAAATGCATACATATGCTGGGAGAGCTGACATGATGCAGTTATGACTTGTGTTTCAAAGCGATGACACTGTCAATCAAAAAGATGGATTTGGTGTTGTCAAACACAACAACTCTTTGAGGGATTGTCTTTGAAGCCAGTTCATGGCCGGTTCTCTGATATTTGTTGCTGTTGTCGCTTGGAAAGCTTTTCTCTTGACATCCATTCATACCCTTGAAATGTCTTTCAGTACCGATGGGAAACAGTGATGAAATTTCCAACTTTGGTCTAAAGAATTTGAAAGTTTTACATTATTCTCAACAGCATCATGACCTTGTCATACACATAACTTTGAATCGTGAGCTGCGGACACACTTTGACACGTTACAGATCACATAGGAACATCACATCAACATGTTCCATAGTAGCACGAGTGTAATGGTCATTTCGCGTAATGGCATGAGTCACTATTCTAGGTACAAAATAGAGCCTGAACAAAATGAAATTTCAGTAAAAGGATAGACTCAACCCTCAAAAAATATTGACTGTCAACGTCAAACTAAATATTATATGCTGTATTTTTAATTTAGTTTTTCAAAGTTGTGAATAAAACAATGATTACTGGAGTATGTTTTACAAGAAAATACTATTTCAGTCTTTCTACTTCAACATGCCATGTTTAATTCAACACATTACTTGTTTCTTTGTGAGAAATGTGAGAATTTACTAGAATTTTCTATTTTTTTCATTGTTTTAATTTCAGATGTAATAACGCTAATAAATAAGATGAAAACGTAAATAAATAAATAAATGCCTACCTACCTACCTACCTACCTACCAACCAACCAACCAACCAGCCAGCCAGCCAACCAACCAACCAAAATTAAGAACATGTCGGAATTCAGTTTTAAAAACGGATTTATATTTTACAACAATTATGATCATCAAATATAATTTACAAAATATATTCAGAATGGAGACAGAGCTAATATATATATATACATATATATATATATAGTATTTGTTCTAATCTTCTAAAATAATTGTATTATGTATTTGATGTTAAGTGCTTCATCTCATGTTCATTAAATAATATGCTGAGAAAATGTATTATTATTATGCAGAGATGATATCAGTCCTGTGTCTTGTGTTTTCCTCCCCCACGTGCTCCATGTTCAGTTTGTGCCCATGTTTGGTTTCCTTCCTGTTCCTGTCCTGATAATGTAATTTGTTTCCAGGTGTTCCCCGTTTAGTTCTATTGATCCCAGGTGTGTCCCATTAGTTCCCTTATTACTTAAGCCCTGTGTTGTTTCCAGTCTGGTGTCTGGTATTGTCCGTCGATCTCCCGCTACGTGTGTGTTCCATGTTCCTTGTGGTTTCAGATAATAAAGATTGTGTTTATGGTAATTATCCTGCGTGCTCCTAGTTCCTCGGTCCAACACAGTAGCGCAGCGTGACAGATGATTAATTATCAGATGAGAAACATGAGACATAAAGCACTCATGAAACATTCCAAATTGCCAGTTGGTAAACCAAAAAAACAATAGTAACAATCAACTATCATTTTAAGTAGATTAACAACAATCTGACATCACATCACGTAATCAACAACAACAGTGTAAACAACACAATTACACAATGCGACTATATTGATTATTTATGCCAGAGTGCATGCTGGGAAGAGAGTGATATGTTTAGGCAGACTTTTAAATTTCAGATGTGCTTATTTGCATTGTGCTGGGTTCACTGAGTCTCTTCATCAGAAATTAGCCAAACAGAACGATTATTCCCTTAACAGCATAATTGAGTACATTTTTTTCAAGACATTTTTTTTAATTATGTCAAATTAGGGTAAAACATAGCACCCAGCCAAAATATCAATTTTAAAAGTGGGTATCTGATGTGTTTAAAGGGCACCTGTTATGCAAAATCCACTTTTACAGTTTTTACGGTTGACTGACAGCCCTACATTGCTATAGTTCCCGTCCTCAGTGGTTGTACGCTGTCCTTCATTTTCTCCGGGCTCAAGCAGCTGTAACGTCAACAATGTCTCGCAAGCAATCCCGATGCTCTGTGTTTGGATGTAAGACTGAACATAAGAACATTTTCTCCCAACATCTGAGCTGCTGAGGACGCTGTGGATTACTTTCATTTTTCAAGGTAATCCTGATCCGCGCCGTGCTTTTGAGATTAGTTCGCACCGTTCGTAGCTCGAGATTCGTTCGGTAGCGCGGTAGCTCGATCAATTGATCCGCGCCGATGACAGGTCAGCGCGGCACGAGCTCTGTAACATTGTGCTGTATCGTCCCACTTTCAGTGCATTTGGCTTCCCATATGTATGGCTAAACACCGGTTCTCTCACTTTCAGTTATGTTGCTTCTACCGGCTGTTTATTGCAATGCATAGCGACGTATCCCTGACGCCTTTTTCTGGAGACAGGGTGGGAATATGCAGCTCATTTGCATTTAAAGCAGTACACTCCAAAACAGCTCTTTTTTAGACACACCCCAAAAATGACATTTTCCAGCTGTTATAATAAATGATCTGTTGGGTATTTGGGGCTGAAACTTCACAGACACATTCTGGGGACACCCAAGACCAATATTACATATTGTAAAAAGGGGCATAATAGGTGGCCTTTAAAGTAATAGTTCAATAAAAAATGAAAGTTTGCTGAAAATTGACAAAGATTTAGCATTATATCACTTGCTCACCAATGGATCCTCTGCAGTGAATGGGTGCCGTCGGAATGAGAGTCACAAACAGCTGATAAAAGCATCACAATAATCCACAATCCATCCACACCACTCCAGTCCATCAATTAACATCTTGTGAAGTGAATAGCTGTCTGTCTGTAAGAAACAAATCCATCATCAATATGTTTTTAACTTCACGTGGAGTCGTGTGGATTACTTGTTTGGATCACTGTGATGTTTTTATCAGCAGTTTGGACTCTCATTCTGACGGCACCCATTCACTGCAGAGGATCCATTGGTGAGCAAGTGATGTAATGCTAAATTTCTCCAAATCTCTTCTGATGAAGAAATAAACTCTTCAACAATTTGGATGGCCTGAGGGTGAGTACGTTTTCAGATAATTTTCATGTTTGGGTAAATTACTCAACCCCTGCCAGTTTCCAGAGCCACACACTCTTTGACAGCACACAAAGTCATGAAATATTATATAAGTCATGAAGATGTGTGCGGCGTGGGATAATGTGTTCATTGTTATATTGATCAGTCTGTGCCCTGACAGTTTAAGTTAATGTCTTACAGCAGACCTCAATCTCCTTCAGCTGAGGAAATATGCTATTTAGTTCATGCTTGTCATCTCTTTCACAGGCCAGCATCTGCTAACTCGCAATAAGCTTTGATTGATGGCCGCTCTTATTGTGGTCAGGGTTATTGACTGATGTCTTAAGTCAATGCAGCTCCACCACGGCTTCCTACCAAACCCTCCACGTAATAGTTCACCCCAAATAAATAAATAAAAACCTGTCATTATTTACTGACCCCTATGTCCTGTCAAACCCATATGACTTTCTTCTGTAGAGCGCAAAATGGAAAAAATTAGGAATTGTACTGGTTGCTCTTTTCATATAATTACAGTGAATAGGGACTGAAGCTTCAAAAAGCACCATACACATGGTCTAGATGTCTTCTATAGTCATACAATAGCGCTGTATGAGAAACAGATAAAAATTATAAGTGTTTAGAATTTGTCTTTGTGTGAAAGAAAGTAAGTCAAACAGGTTTGAAGCAACATGAGGGTGAGTCAATAATTTGCATTTTTGTGTGAACTATCCCTTTAAGAGAACCATCACATGCTCTACCTGCGATAGCTCTTGCAGGAAAGCCATTAAAAAATAAATAAATAAAGCAGTCAAAGTGTCTCTAGAATCGAGATGTTCAACTAAATCATTTTTTAATCAAGTGAGAGCACTCTTCTAATAAATGATCATGCCAGGAAGTGGATGAGAGAATGAAAGTGAGAGAGATAAAAAAAAAGACTGTGTGTGTGTGTCCTTGGGAAGGATCCCTTGATGTAATTATAAATGCTCCTCATCCTTATTATGACAAGACAGATCACAAGGGTCCAACTTTTATGCTCTTAATAGGCAATGGAATGAAATGGTCACTTGTTCTGAAAGAGGAGGTTTATGCACCCCATAAATATCTTATTTCATAACAAGTGACCATTTCATTCTGTGATGTAAATTCTTATACATGCTGTCCAGTGCTGCCAAGTTAAATTCATTTAGACTGAGCATAATACATCAACAGTGCACAGATGATTCCTGTTAGACAGCTGGAGATAAATCTGATTTCTCCAGAACACCTTTGTTTCTCATGTTCTCACAGCTTGTATTGGTTTTTATAATGTAAAAGATGACGAAGGACAACTAGTCAATCAGTCAATCAACTAGTCTTTTTTTTTTTCGCAATTCCAAGGTGAATTTCACAAATCCGAAACAATAAATAAATTAAAAAAAATATATATATTATATAATCTAAATTATTTTATTTGCATATACCTTTTATTTTGCATTGAATTTATGCCGTTATACACTTAAAAATTTGCATTACTTTATCTCAATTAATACTGCAATATAAAGAAGAATGAGAAGAATCATTGATAAAATTATTTTTAAAAACTAAAAAAAATCTCTTTACTCAGATAATTTTATCAATGGTTCTTCTCATTCTTCTCTGTGTAGCAGTATTAATTAAGATACAGTAAAGCAAATTTTGAAGTTTATAACAGCATAAATTAAATGCAAATAAATAAATAATTTAGATTATATAATACATTTATTTATTTATTTATTTATTTATTGTTTCGGATTTGTGAAGTTTACCTTGAAATTTGAAAAAAAAAAGACATTTTTTTAAACTAAAAAGCAATTTAAAAAAGCAATTTCATAAATATTTTTACTTTAAGTTTTAGACCATTCAACTGTCATGTACCTTCAAGAGAAATTTGAGGCAGTACTTGATTGACATGCAAAAGGATCAAGGTTACATGGCTGCAGGTTTTGCGGGACAGTAAAGAGAACATATACTGACAGAACTGGGCTAAACAACTTCTGCTGAGCATTTAGAAACTCCATGTTATATAAAACAGCATTTCTGGTCAATATTTTGCCTTTAAAGGTCGAGCTAATATGAACTAACTTCTTTAAAAGCTACTAAATCCAAGAGAAATTTTCATGTCATTTTTCATTGACCATATCCTATCCCATACCTAAATTTAACAACTACCTTACTATTTAATAAACAGCAAATTAAGAGTTAGTTGTAGTTAATAGTTAGTTAATAGTGAGAATTGGTCCCCAAACTAAATTTTGACCACCTTAGAGTTTATATTAACATACAGCAGTTGGAAGAACTTCTCTCTTTGCATTCTGAGCACAGACCCTGCTTTATGGGAAATAAAAATAGTCACATTTCTCCTCACATGATTTGCATGCTAAATTATCAGGTTGAAACCGTTCTCTGCACAAGAATGTGGCCAGGGTGAGCTTCCTCCTGCAAAACAGTCTTTAGCCATCCACAGCTGGCAAATGGAAAATACCAGCTATTTATCAAATGCTCCTCAATTATGGATGCTGGATATCTTGCACAGGGTTGCAGTAATACATTTCCAGCCAGTAAGCGGAGGGGAGAAAACCAAGGAAGCACACACATTTCTCACTACAACTGCCAAAGGGCGAAAGGTTTAATCAATAGCTTACAGACCCTCCAGCCATATAGAACAAACTAATCAGGATTTATTGTATTCTCCGTAAATTATAAAAATATGACCTCTGCGTAACAGACTATTGCAAAACTATTTAAAGTTTAGTCACACTTTTTGTTAGAAATGTTCTAGAAGTGTACACATGCGCAGTCATGGCTGAAGGACCTGCAAATGATTCTAATGCCGTTTTTGTGAGCAGGAGTTGGCTGAAATAAATTATAATGAAGGTCTGTGTGGAGGAGGAAAAAAAAAATGTTAGTTTTCATAAAAAAAGTTTTGTGTAACCACAACTGCTCAAATGAATGAATGAATGAATCTTGATATAGCCACTTTGTTTTATTTTTTTTTTTATTTTTTTTTTCATGGAGCAGAACTGTTTCTTTTATGAAAAATGTTAATAAATTAATCTATCTATCTATCTATCTATCTATCTATCTATCTATC
>NW_015655572.1:189554-207370 GCF_001515625.1 Sinocyclocheilus rhinocerous | reverse complement strand
ACCAGTGCTGTCAAATGATTAATCGCGATTAATCGCATCCAAAATAAAAGTTTTTGTTTACATAATATATGTGTGTGTACTCTGTATATTTATTATGTATATATAAATACACACACATGCATGTATATATTTAGGGAAAATATGTTATGTTTATAGATTAAATATATTTATATATAATATATAAATTAAAAGAAAATAAATTTATACATGTGAATATTTTAAAATGATATACTGTGTGTATGTATATTTACATAATACATATACACAGTACACACACATATTATGTAAACAAAATATTTTATTTTGGATGCGATTAATCATTTGACAGCACTAATTGTAACACATTATCAACATACAATTTAAAATACATAAATAGAAGAACATTTTACTTTAAAACTTTAAGTTTAAATACACTGCCATTCAAAAGTTTGGGGTAGCAGCAAATCAGCATATTAGAATGATTTCGGAAGGACCGTGTGACACTGAAGACTGGAGTAATGATGCTGAAAATTCAGCTTTGCCATCACAGGAATAAATTACACTTTTGAAATATACTGAAATAGAAAACAGTTCCTTTAAAATCAAGTACTTTGTTATTGTGGACTGTAAAACAGCTCCAGGTATGCATGACTGACTAAATAATTAAAAAAGGAAATGTGTAAAAGAGGCAAATGTATAATTTATCAGGACAGGAAGCACCTTATAAACTTTCTAGCTTGATTTCCTCCGTCTCACTATGTGTGAGTAATCAGAGAGGTTTTGGCATGCAGATAACAGGAAATCAACTAACGCAACATGAGTCCAACTCGCTAAATCACTCCTTATTATTGTACAGGAACAAAAACTTGCAGAAAAAAAGGTAGGAATAGGTGAACAGAGAGGAAAACAGGATGATTACAGGTCACATTTATGAAACTCTCTAAGCCATTCCAACGTTCATGTGACTCATTCCAATGGGTCACATCGTTGAGATAATTTATAGACTCATTTATTCAGGTATTTATTAGTTCTTCACACAAAAAGCTGTGAAAAAATGGCTGACCCTTGATAGACTAGATTTTCTTTTAAATACCTAATAGGGCCTACAGAGCTGCTGGTACAAGGCTTGAATCAAACAGTCATGGCTGAAGGACCTGCAAATGATTCTAATGCCGTTTTTGTGAGCAGGAGTTGGCTGAAATAAATTATAATGAAGGTCTGTGTGGAGGAGAAAAAAAAAAAATTTTGTTTTCATAAATAAAGTTTTGTGTAACCACAACTGCTCAAATGAATGAATGAATGAATCTTGATATAGCCACTTTGTTTTATTTTATTTTATTTTTATTTTTTTTCATGGAGCAGAACTGTTTCTTTTATGAAAAATGTTAATAAATTAATCTATCTATCTATCTATCTATCTATCTATCTATCTATCTATCCATCCATCCATCCATCCATCCACGCACACATATACAGTATAATATAATATAATATAATATATAGAAACAAAAACAGTTCATACAACTCGTGTAATTTATTTTACAAATTACAAATTAAATTACAAATTAAAAACAATTAAAAAAATAGGAAAATATTTTAAATCAATAAAAATAGCGAATAACAAAATATTTAAAGTAAATAAATAAATAAACAGCACTAGCATAAAATATAAAAAAAATTGGTAATTTAATAAAAAATATACAGGTTTGAAACAACAAAAGTGTGAGTATGTTAAGGAATTATTCACACAAAAACCATTAGGTATTCTAACATTTTGTATATTGGTGGAAAAATATATTGTAGTGTAAATTGTACATTTGATTCTAAACTGCAAACTACATTAAATCAATTAAGATTCAAATTAATTTTCAGTATTCAGGGATATGACTCAAATCCTAGCAGGAGCATTGCCGCATATCAGGATGGGTTTCTTCGAAATGTCTCTCACCTCATCCCGTCTGACACAAGAGTTTGATTATTCCAATGCTGTCTTAAAGGCTTATCTCCTACACCTTCTGACTAAAAACCAACCCAGAGCCTAGTCTATCAAGCTACAAGCATGTAGACAGTCCTGAGGCGAAAAAAACAGATCAATACTGTCAAATAGGCAGCTCGGAGACTCTAGTGACAGTGAGGAAGGAGAGAGAGCAGGTGAAAGAAACCCTTCTGTTTGACAAATCAGCCTGTGAGGGTCACAATTTGGCTGGAATGGAGAGCGTTTGTGATTCACAGTGGATGCAGGACTTACCGCATGACTTCCTCCAGACAGCCCGAAGAGCTTTTGTGTTCGAAATCACCTCTGTTGACCCGAAAGGGCTCACCCCGCAGTGAACGCCGCTCTTCACACATAATGCACTCTCCCTGGGTGAAAAACAGGGCAGAGGATGCGGACGTATAGCCGAGGAGCCGAGGATACAGTACATCCTTCCTCCTCTTTCATAAATCAGTGAGAGCAGCTCTCCTTGAACCCGCCGCTGCGGATCCTGACACTAAATGGCAACACCTTGCCACGAGGCACCCAAAAGATCTCGTTAGTCAGAATATTTGGCCTAACGCAAGGATTCCCTTCGACTCAACCATACCCTTAAAACTCTCGCCGCTTAATAATGATAGCGTGGTGTTATAAACTTACGACCTCAGAATAGTTAGAGAGGAAGAGAATAAGACGCGCTTGTATATGCCTGTTTAGGGACATTTTAATTTTAGAGCCACCTGAAGGCTGATGCACGCATTTGCATACATTAGGCACTTCTTTCCGGGGGAAACAGAAACACGGGATTGTTTCTATACCCAAGTGCATTATCCTAATGAAGAATGTGATGCATATGAAGCCATTTCATTTTCTTCAAATTTGATTATGGCCTTCGGATAAATGCGTGTTTCTTTTTTGAGCAAATGCTGATGGGTAGAATACGTGATACATGAAGATCTGCTGCGTTCATGCGGGTTCAAATCTGGTCATGTCAAATGGTCAATCTAGGTATATACCTATAGGCAGATACATTTCATTTGGTATCTTGCTGTGCAATAACAATGCCCCGAGAGAGTTTTCCAGAAGATAATGAGTCTCTGTTAGCCAGAATGGGTGCGAACCATAAGACGACTGCAGGTGGAAATCACCCTGATTCATTATCAGTTCCGTGTGCAAAAGGAAGTTTCTTTTTTTCTTTTCTTTCTCTTTTTTTTTTTTTTTTTTTTTAAAAAGCTATTAAGTTAGGACAAATAAGAAAAAGAGATGATGTACAGTACTTAATAATTATACAGATCTGCTTAAAAAGAGGATATATTCTGTACAGACCTTCTCTAATATTCCCAACGCAAAGCTTCATGCCAGCAAAGGTGAAAACCATAAGCATATTAACATATGACAGAGCATATTTACATATCAAAACCTATTGATTATTTAGCTTGCCCTGATGGATTGCCAAAATATTAATTTAAAGATCAGAAAAAGAGTGAATAATCATCATTTAAAATTAAATTTTGACCTTTGATGAACACAATAAGTGGACTGACAAAAAGTTACATGTTACAAAAGTGTACAACATCACCTCTTTAACCCCCAGAAATGCACTGCAGAAAACCTACAGTAATTCACATGAATAATAATTCAACAGAATGTGCAGCTTGAATTGCCAAATGTAAAATAGCATCAAGTTTAGCATGAAAACAGTTGCAGTTTAAATACATCACAGTAGCACAAATGTAAAATTGAGTAGTTCATGCTAAATAATAATAATAATAATAATAATAAATTAAGTAATCCAACATTTTGTAAATTTGTGGAAAAATATATTCCCACAGCATCAAATTGATTTTTTTTTACCAGTACTCTACATCTTAAACATATGGGAAAATGCCTCAGACACACACACACACACACACACACACAGTAAACTGGATTTTAAACTGCAAAATGCTATAGATTCAATCAATTAAGAATCTCTTATTTGAGTATTCATTCTGCCCTGATGGGTAGAGATTAATTTAAAGATCAGAGAGAGAATGAATAATCATCATTACTAAAACCACAATAAAGCTGCAAAAAGTGGACTGTAGCAAACCTACACTAATTTAAATAAATAAATAAATATATATATTTTTTTAACCAAAATGAGCATGTTAGAATGTCAAATGTACAATAGCATTAAGTTTAGCAGCACAACATTTACAGTTTAAAACCCTTCAGGTCACTGTAAACTAAAACCATTGCTAACTTTGTATCAAGTTAAGCCATTGTCTAAATAGTTAAGTGTTTGGCAGACACTGTTGTTCACAATGACTTACAGATCATTCAAGCTATCTATTTTATCCCTGAGAATGACCCATGACCTTGACGTTGTTGGCGCCAAGCTCTACTAGTTTATCCACAGGCATTATTACAGCTCAAATTTTCAAGGCAGCCTTGCACTTTTCCAGCTTTTCCAAATTCCCAATGTTTTTAACAAGCAGTGGTTTCCTAAAAACACATTTGACGGAAGATATACTGTAATTCCTGCTCGCTAAATCTCCTCTATGAAGGCGGCCGCTGTGCTCATTTGTTTAATCATCAATGTGAACTTATCCCTATAAATAATCTATGTGAGACACAGATAGCTAGCCAGGCTTATAATATCTACACTGCTTTCATGTTCTGGCTGTAAAAACACCTGATGATCACTCCCTTTACCTGTCCGATCTGCCTCACTAAAGACATTTATCCTCATCTTCTCCACATCAGGTTTGGCTTTGCATGAAGGCTCAGCGGGGATTTGCTTTTGTAGTTCAAATCTTTGTCGCTTCAGGTTTGCTGCTGGGCCTCATATCAAAATACCTTACAGATTAGACACCTCCACCTTCAAAAAAAGAAAAAAAAAGAAAAAGAAAAAAAAAATTTTTCAAAGATTATACTTCACAGGAATATACTGCAAAAAGCACAAAGGGAATTCTTAATCCAATTGCTAATGATGCGAAACAAGTGTTCCTGAGGAATATTGTATTTTTAAATAAGACTTGCCATAGGCAGTTTACCAAACTGCCACCGGCCGATTTTTATGACAGTGCAAGATATTAGCTAAGTGACTCATTCGCCCCATGATTTCTCCATGCGTATATGGCTATATGAATAATATTTAAACTGTAACGTCTGTGACGGCAGCTTAGCAGGAAACTCTTGCAGCAACACCACCAGACCTTTTTTTTTTTTGTATTATAATTTATATTTCAACACTTTCATTAGCATAGATAAGGCTTTCTTAATGCCAAACACTCAATATAATGGACTTTAAGATCCCTCAACGGAACAAGGTTGACAGGTGTGTAACGCTGTGAGGCTTCATGCTCTGGTTTCCACAGCATGAACATTATATGTGACAAACATTGCATGCTGTTTATAGACATGCAGGGAAACAGGATGATTATGGGCCAGAATGTTCACCTCCCCTCGGCGCTTTAATGGAATTCTGCAAAAGTTACTCAAAATAAAACTACTCCAGTAAAGTACAGATACTTGAAAAATGTACTTAAGTACAGCAAATAAGTAAAACTACTTCGTTACTGTCCACCACTGTCTGATATTTTGATTTTTTATTAGTTTGACAGGGAAAGCTGTGCGTAAAACAGAAACACACACACACACACATGCACACATATAGCTATACATATATTAATTTATCAAAAAAAAACAAAAAACAGACACTCCCCAGAAAAAAGGGCACTTTCTCTCGAGGAAGAAAAAGGGCAGGTGCTCAAGCCCCCTTTTATGTCTATGTGTGCACGTGCCTGATTACAGGTAACACCCGTGTCACGCTGTATCTCCCAATCACAGGAAGTGTCTTCCATCAGCATGACCTTGAGGAGTGTGAAAGAGTCTGTTTTTCTAAGTAAATGTGTCCAAACAGGCTGGCCTTTCTCCCCTACACCTGTTCAGCTTAATATTAGCATATTTCAGTGCGGACAGAGTGTGCATGTGGAAGCAGACTGAGAGAATTAGTGAGACTGCCATACAATTTATTCTTTTTTTTGTGGTTTATATTTATGCATGTGTATTTTATTCACATCTTATTTTCATTATCTGTGTGTTGTTGTTGTCTCCGTGTACTGGAAGCTTGTGACACTATAACAAATTCCTTGTATGTGCAAACATATTTGGCAATAAAGCTCTTTCTGATTCTGATTCTGATTCTGCTGAGGAAACACTCCTTTGTGCTGTTCTGCTACAGCAGAAATTAGTGATTTCATAAAAATACTCTGTATGGGCTTAATTTCTGCTAATTGGATCCAAAATTAGAGGAAAAGTTTGGTGGAGTTCAATTTATAGCTGCCAAAATACAGTCAACCAGTTCTTAAAGTGTTTACATACGTTTTCACCTTGCACTGTGAATGTTTACATGGTGAAAAGTGTAACTTATGCAATTGTGTGCTGTCAAAAGCCAGCCAAAAAGACACAGACATCGCTAAAACACTTTCTGAACTTTACAATAGTCAGTAAAAAAATAAAATAAAAAAACAAACAAACAAACAAACTGGGGTCAGTCTGATTTATTTATGTATGTGTTTGTTTGTTTGTTTATTTTAGTAATATCAGCAAATTTTAAAGAATTAAAAAAATATTTTAATATATATTAAGGACGTGTTATCAAAAAAAGTGTTATCAAAAAAATGTACATATACATTTGTTTTTGTCTATCTATCTATCTATCTATCTATCCTGTCTGCTGTTGTTGACATCATAGCTTATGCACTAGCCTGGAGCAAGGAGTTTTTATATACTAGTCAAGGGCTTGAGACTGTGTGCATTGTCATGGTGCTATCAGCCAATCAGTGATGTCTGATTGTTTTAACAGCCCAATGCCAGACACTGAGCTTCAACATAACTTCACTTGGTTTAAGTGGAAAATTTGTATTGGCTGATGCAATAACATCAACAGTTCTGAGAAACATTTCAGCAAACCCAACTACAGATTATGCAAGCGTGCAAATTACCGGTTAACATTCTCTCCGTACCAGACTTTGATGTCCGGTTTGAGAAGAGACCATCCCCATCCATAGGGTGTAATACCTTCATTTGCATACATACATATAATCCCTTAATATGTGCACCAAGGGCCTGCAAATTATTCATCAATTATAATCTCCATTCCTTAAATGTTACTATTATCGGAGTCATTCTCTGCAGGGGAAAGGCCACACTTTTACTTTCTCTTCAAAATTTCAAGTTATTAGAGTAGAGAGAACACTTTCCATATTCCTCTCCCAACTGATGTGAATGGTTAGGCATTTAATTAAATTTGCTGTACATAAAGTCATTAGCGAGCTTTTTGAAAAATGTTATGCTCAACTGAGTCTAATTATTACCCAGTGAAAGCTGGCCTCAAAGTTATTGTCTTTGATGATGATACACGGTCTCACATCGGCTGTTCCTTTGTGATCTTCAGGCGCCTTCTTCCTCAAATTCACCTTCTTTTTGCCAGATTTCAAAGAAAACAGGGATGTATTTTTAGCTTCTCCGATTAGGTAAAAACGTAACCTTTCAGATCACTTGTTTTATACTCTGATCCAAGAAGCTGAGAAACGTTTCCTTCCCCTAACTTTGTATACTTCTTATCAACTTTTTGGTCAAAGGAAATCAATGCATTGATTAAAAATCTATATTTTTGAAATCATTGGGTATAAAATAAAATAAAATAAAATAAAATAAAATAAAATAAAATAAAATAAAATAAAATAAAATAAAATAAAATAAAATAAAATAAAATAAAATAAAATAAAATAAAATAAAATAAAATAAATGTACTACCATTCAAAAGTTTTAAATAAGACTTTATTATTTATTTATTTATTTGTGATGAAATTATTTTTTTATTTAAGAAATTCATACTTTTTATTATTTTATCATTAAGTCTGATGTAAACGGAATTGTTTCAAAATTGCATAAATGAATGAATGAATGAATGAATGAAATAAAATACATAAAAATGCTAAAATCAAATCAAATCTGTCTACCCAAAGATTTACACTGCTAAATAATTAATATATTTTCAATATTTGCTAATACTGAAATCAAATCTACATTTTTTAGCCATACATATATACATACATACATACATACATACATACATTTATAAATAAATAATCTCTACAAGCTTCAAAAGACACCAAATAGTCTTCAGAACACAATCTTTTATATTTCACAATCATTGAATTAATGTTAAATATTACTTTAAACCATTAGAATAAAAAAAATATTCATGCCTACAGCCAACTTCCTTTTATAAAAGTTAACTGGAAAATATAACTCTCACAAATACACTGTAAAAAAAAAAAAAATGTAAATAAAGCAAGGATTATTGTAGTATGTTTTACAAGAAAATTATAACTTCAGTTTCAACAGGTTATGTTTAATTCAATGTGTTACTGGCTATTAATATTTGTTAAATGTACTAACAATTTCAAGGTGAAAACTGTTTCTATACACCACTTTTTTTTTCAGTGCACAAGAGAAATAAAATGCATGCAATTAATAAAACAGTCTATAATGCTCTAGTCTAAAAGAATCGCTTATGTCCACGTGGCAGTTCCTTTCATATTTCAGTGAGCTACACATGACAGCAAATCGTAGAAAAAAAATGTCAAGAGGCAGTCGTTTAATCTGTCAGCCCTCTTCCTTCTTTAATTAGTGAGTGTGACAGACCTCTGACAGAAAAGGGCGAGATTTCAGTATGTAGAAGACAGAGATCAAAATCGAGTTGTTTCGAGTCTGCTAGTGGGACACAGCCTTTACTTCCTTGAAGTCATTATTTTCTCCAACGTCTAGAGATGCTGTTTTGCTGAACCCTCAAAGGTTAAACCCTGTTTCCTGATTCAAACACCATTGATCTCAATGCCTAGCCGCCTCCTCTCAGCTCAGCCCGACTCAGCAGAATCACAAGCTTTAAATGCTTTAAAGCCAAGCCCATTAAAACACAATAACTCGTTAAATGAAAGAGGTGCTTCCACTGTTTTGGGATGCAATTTAGCGTAAGAAATCACTGACGAAAATCCATGTTTGCAATGTAAGGATTAGTCTGAGCACATTCTTTAAAGTATCTAATGATGCCACAGCTCAGCTGAAAGATCCATCTCTTTCCTCAGATGAAGGTTTCTAAGTCTTCCTGTGGGAAAGAGACAAGTGAACCTAGACACTAAAGGATCCATCAGCGGGCCTTCAGCTAAAAGGAAACATCGGCAAAACATAAGAGAACAACAATCATTGCACAGGGACTCTTGTGTCTATTCTTACCGTTAAAGAAGAAACATCAGACTGCAGTTCCATATGGAGTCATTTAGAGCTGCTGTTACTGCTCTCTGCACAGACAGACAGACAGTTATGATCAGCTTACTGATATTAAAGCTGAACAGTAGAAATGTTATTTACTGTAATGGCAATATCATAAATTGTTAAAAAATGGGTCAAGTTACATTGCACTATAGTTTGGACATTCATTAAAGTATCTGAAATGCTGAAATGCATTTTGTCATGCTACACTGCTAAGTGTTGGAAAAGTAACTTGAGTAAGAAGAAAAAAAGTAAACTAAACTACTATCATACTACTAGTTATAGTAAGACTAATTCACCCAAAAATGAAAATTTGGAGGCCATCCAAGATTTAGACGAGGATTTGGAGAACAGAGTTGGAGAAATTATTATATCACTTGCTCACCAATGGATCATCTGCATTGAATGGGTGCCGTCAGAATGAGTGTGCAAACAGCTGATAAAATCCACACCACTCCAGTCATCAATGAACGTATTGTGAAGTGAAAAGCTGCGTGTTTGGTAAGAAACAAATCCATCATTAAGGCGTTTTAACTTTAAACCATCACTTTTGGCCAAATTATGGCCTATAATTTATAATAATATTAACATTATGAAATATATTAAACATATTTGTTTAAAACTATCTTGGACTGTCTTCACTTGTAAACAGTGATTGATCTGTGCATATTTCTCTCCTGATTCGGACAAGCAATATTGTGGATGCAGGCCTTTTGTGGGTGAACTATTCCTTTAAGTTAATAGTTTGCCTTGTTTACTTGCCAATACTGTTTTTTTCAAAAGGACTGCACATTTGAAAAAAAACAAAAACAAAACACAATAAACAGAATCGTAACTTTGTTCAATCACAAGTCGTAATTCAATTACTCCAGTAGTTTGTCAGGAATGGTGTAAATACTGAAGTTTGGCGCTGTTAGGTGGCTTGGCTGCGAGCCAGCTATTGATCACAAATCCGGTACCAACAGAGGAAAAACTGCTGACAGCTCATGAATTCACCAAGGACATGGGTGTCCATTATTTAATCATCATTTCCTGGGGAAAGGGATCAGTTTTCCTTCTCCTAACTTCCTCTCAATAGGAACTGCCACTCCAGAATCAAAGCGTAAATTGCAACTGTTCCCCTCTCCTCATTTCTGCCTTGTTGCTCTTCTTGACGTTAAAAGTGAGTCAATTCCCCTGTTTCCACCATATAAAGGTAGAAGCATTTCAGCATGAGAAACGACACAAGTAATAGGATTTAACGGCACAAGAGAAATGTAAATAACTGAAAATTTGTTCCAGGATATTCTTAGTATGTAAGAATTCATTTTTTATCAAAGTCAATAACTGTAACATTATAATTCTATGTGTGAGGTATAATGAGCCCCCATGAATGCATACTATATGCATATACATTCAGTGCATTTATAATATCTCTTATCATTAAGTGCTAGTGCTATTTTCATATCATTATTTTACCTGTAGTGAGAAGAATTTATAACCAAAATAAATAAAGCAGTTACTGATAATCCCATTAATTTCAACCTTCTTTTGAATTAAATAAATAAATTAATAAAACTGTCATTTGTTCTTTAATATCTGATTGGATCTCTTTCCCTTGATTTGGCGTTCTAATAACACCATGGGAAATAATTGCTTTTCAAATCACAAAAGGGTTATGAGACATGCATCATACATTTTGAAGAATCTCAGGTCTTTTGTGCCGCTTGCTGTTCAATGAAGGAAAAAATACAGGAAATAAAGTGAAAAAAAGAGGAAAGCACCCTATCTGATGGACTTGGCTGAGGCACTCATGCAAGAAAAAAAAAACTCCCAGAATGCCATACTTCCTGCTCTCACTGTGAACCGCAGAGACCCAACAGGCTAAATGCACGGAAAGAGAAATCGAGATAAATAAACACTCCTCTCACTTTTTATTACCCCTCCATTTCTTCTCTTTATTGATCCACTGACTCGTCACACTTCAGATGAAAAACATCATTTTTAGAACTGTATCCCCTGTTTTCATTTGTATTAGAAGTATTAATTTTAAGCGCTGCGGATATTCTAGGTTTCAAAAATGCATGAATCATTTAGGAGCAGAATTTATTTGTATTTAAATATAAATGAGAAGTTGGACTTCCACTTTTTATATATAGCGCTGCCTATTTTTTGAAGGTCAGTTAAATATTCTACAAATTGAAGGCCTTTCATCTAATTTGACTTTTTTATGGTTTGGAACTGAAAAGATAAAATTTAAATGAATATTAAGTCTGCCTGGCATAAACACAAAAATAGCTTCACATTAAGTAACACTTCAGACAAAATACTTTAAACAGCAAAACTAATAATCTAAAATGGATTTGATGACACATTAAAAAAGCCGTTTTTCAAAACTATGAAACATAAAATCATATAAACAGTATATTTTTACTTCTGCAGGCATAAACCAATGCTATATACTAGTTAGCTGGGGCCAACTAATCAGCTAACCAGCTAACTCTAAATCTAAATGCCAACTATGTTTACTGTGCAGGTCATCACTTCTTTCTATTTCCCTTTTGGTTGGACACAACTTTTTGAAATGAAGTACATGAAGGATCTCTGCATTACTATGATTTAGCTGGTTAGCTTTCTTCAATTATTCCCTGAACTGGTCATTGAAGTGTCATTAAAACTATTACATCATCTTTAAAGACTTGCTATAGCTTTAAACAAACTCCATTTATAGTTTCAAAAGTGTATTTCCTCTTTATCAGTCTCCCCATCCACCTAAGTAAGTCTAAGAAATACATCAGCAAGACTTAATCTAAAAGGAGCAGCGGTGGCAAAACACACCTGCTGAGAGAGCACAGGCCTTCCCCTCTGAGAGCCTCCTGCAGCAGGTGAATGGGTCTATCACCTTTTATCTCTCCCACACTGAGGAATGTCAAGCTGCAGGAAACATCTTAATGTTGTGTCTGCCCACACTCACACCTGAATACACCCAGAGACAACGATTAACTCACTTCAGATCACAGTTTACTCAAGCCAAACTCAGATGATAGATTTTAATTTATTAAGATTTCAAGCAGAGATTAAAGTGACAGTTCACTAACAAAACATTCTGTCATTCCAGTTATTTCAATACAAACATAGCAGATCTAACAAGTCCTAACTATATTCCAAGTTTGTGACAATTTTTTTTTAATGACACAAAAATCCCCTTCCCATGGACTCTCAAATCAAATATACAACCTGTCATGCAATAATCAGTGACGTGAACATGGAAAACAAAATACTGAACCCAAACTTTGGAATGGTAAATGGACTTGGTGAGATTTGTTTAATCATCAACATATTTTTTGTTATGCTGGTTGAAAGTCTCTTTACATCCCGATAGCAATCACTGAGTTAGGTGGTCCAAATTTATTTTTATAGGCTGTGGAAGGAGCAGGACCATAAAATGTTCGTCCAATCACATCCCTCCGTTCAAGGGCTATGATAGGCTGTCCTACCTACCTGTCAACATATGTATTTGCAAACATATGAAGGATACATTAGAGCAGCACGATTAATCGTTAAAAGATTGTGATCTCGATTCAAACACCCACTCCATCTAATTTCTAAATGACAACATTCGCACATGTCAATTATTATTATCTGGAAAAGTCTTACCATAACATTCAAATCTGCGTTCGTGCTTCCGCTGACACAGAGAGTAGACAGTGAGCTTGTTTATGTAAGAAACAGCTTCATAAAAAGTATTTTCAACTACATAGTATTATTACTGTCTTACAGTCATTCATATTATTACAGAAATACTGGAATGAACGTTTATAGCTCGGATATAAACATTGATGTCTATAGTAGCGATCAAAATAGAGCAAATCACCTTTTAAACGTAATTGGCGCTTCAAATAACGTTTGTGTCGATTGCATAGTTTCGCCACTAGGTGGCGACAAGTGACTGTTAATAAATGCATTTGTCATTGAATCATTCATTCAAGAGATTCGTTCAAAAATGCTGATTCATCCAGTAATGAAACAAGTGAAGTATTTATGAGCGAGTCATTGAATCATTCATTCAAACCACTTTTTCATAATTTTAATATTAAAAATTGGTGTATTAAATATATTATATTTTAAATACATATATTTTATATAAAATGTTTTATGAATGTACTGAAATAAATGAACTTTTCCACGACATTCTAATTTATTGAGATGCACCTGTATATAAAATGTTTAATCATTCATTCAAATTAATTAAACACTTTTAAATAGACTGAAGCAATTTAGCAATTTTGTTTAGTTCAGAATCATGATCTCTACTTGAGACGAAAAAAAAAAATTGTGATTCTCAATATATACAGTATCGTGCAGCTCTAGGATACAGGTTCAGAATGACAAAGATGAACATCGTTGAATATAAGGTTACATCTTTTAAGTAAACAACGACAGGTTTTTACTTTTGGGTTACACGATTCCTTTAAATCTTTATAGGTAAAAATGATGACATGTCTTCCTGTAACCAAATATTGTATCATAAATCCAGTCCTTTTGTACATATTCCATATCGCTTACACCTTTCCCCTCACATAAACCATATAAAAACACTTTAGATGTTTTGCTTTCATTCCCAGAGAGGGCGGCTGTCTCATCAAAAGCTGATAATGACAGCAGTCCTCTGCTGCTGGAGCAATGAGTGTTTGTATGAACAGTCATCCCTCTGAGGTTTTAACACCCACCCACACACACACGCACACACATCCACGTACCCGAGTCCATAAATATGTGGGTTTGATTTTCCTTGGTGTTCAAAGAGTATGAAAAAAAAAAAAAAAAAAAGAAAGAAAGAAACAAAACTAATGGAAATTATCCTGGTGGATGTGTCTGTGAACTCTGCATATATTTGGAGATAATCCAGCTTTGTGTTCTGTGGTAAAGCACCGCTCTTCTCCAGTGTCACAGCGACTTATCATTGCTATAACAATTATAACAACATCAGGCACAGAGAATGCACACTAAGACACCACTCTCAACGTATAAACAAGGCGGATGTAGCTTTGATCCAGCATTGACTTGTGATTGAACATCGACTAGATGTCAGGCTGTTTAAATATGAGCCAGGCTGCTCAGATTGAGAAACGCTATGAGAGGATACTGGGTAATTAAAAAGGATCAAATGTAATTTATTGAAACATATTTGAAGCCATTCACTTGACCTCAGAGGAAAATGTAATTGCTCAGAGTTTGGAGTTTGATTTTATCAACTTTGTCTCAAACATTTCTCCTAAAATTCCTATCCTAACATAGACAAATTGGCATACAATAAAGAAAAAACACAGTATAGAGCTATGCAATTAAAACTGATAGTCCAGAATTTGAATCTGAAAGAATTTGATGAAAAATATTTTAGATTAATCTCTGATCTTTTGGAATAATGGAATAATGCCAAACCTAAGCACAGTTTAAAATATTTTTGAGCCATCTTTACCAAATAAATCTGTGTCATGAACCTGCCAAAAATATATACGGTGATACAGCTCACTCAGACAGACAGTAATCATTAGAAACGTCATTTAAAAGTTTACTTTTCTTTTAAATTCATGTTTGCTCCACATTACACTCCACGCAAACAAAATTAATATTCATTCTGGGCACATCTGCCAAAACAAGCATTCATCTGCACTACGATGATGCTTCTCACTGTATTGACAGCGGACCACTACAAAAATGAATTGCTTGGCAAAGGCCACATCAATTTACTGACCCAATTTTCAGTGGACATGAAGACCGAAATCCGCTTATTCCGTCGCCTAAATGACTTTCGGGATCATAACCGTTCAAAATAAGCTACCTCATGCTCTGGAGAGATTAAAAGTCTGGTCATAAGTCATGCGATTCATTAGGTCAAAAATAACTGACCGAAAAGGATCATTCTCATCTGAGCCTGAACATTCAGTCCATGAAAGATGAGATTACATCATTTGATTTCATCATTAAAATACTACAACAAACTTTCACGTTTATTCTAAAAAAAATATGTATTCATCTAACCATCCATCTGTTATATACATCATTTTTATGCATTATATTTATATTATTTAGAAACAATCATATACCCCAAGAAGAATGCTAATGATTTTAAATCCAATTTAGATTAATTTTATAAAACAAATTACCCATCAAGAAGTCTTTTTTTTTTAAATAATTGAATGGTAGACAGACTAACATGTGAAAGAAAATGCAATTTGTTTTAACAGAAATCCCACTGAACAGAATAAACAAATGTAACGCCATTAAACATGAATGCATCTCATAAGTAAACGTATTAACATTGACAGTCCTAGATGACAAATGTCTGTGCAAGGACAGTTCCCGGCCCGGCTTTCCCAGAGCATATAAAACAGGATTACAGTATCCAGACAGTTCGAATCAATGTGACCTCTGAATGAATACCTTCAGTGAGAAGAGAGTTGAGCAGAGAGAGGATAGAGGGACGTCTGTTGCGCTCACCACGTGATCATATCCCACAAGTGTCCAGCCTATGAATGAAAACTCAGGACGCAGATGAGAAAGACTTATGTTTGGCACAAAGCTATGCTGTAAGATCACCCAGAACCCCTTTCTCTGTACAAACCTCCTGCTATGGCACCTGAGAATTCAAGAGAATACAACAATGATATGCAAACACACAAATTGGAGTGGAAATGAAATCAAATGTCACCCCATTTACCTTTTGAATGCATTGCAGCTCTTATCAGCAACAATTAGAATTTGAATTCCCCTTACGTTTCAACCTCTTCCCTCCAGTCTGGTACGGAACAGCCAATCAAATCAATCCCCATAGATAAAATCAATTCTCGTTCAAGATTTTAATATGTCAGATTAGGGACTTTTATGACTTTTAAACAAAGGCTACTTTTCTTCCAGTTCAAATGCAAGTGTACATTTCTAACGACACACACAGTCTATTATAAGGGATAATCATATATATTTTATAATTGCATCATATTAACTGCATGCGTTTCTGTATGCACATACACAATCCTGCACATTATCAATAAAACAGCTCGGTGAATCTTTCCAGTGACATGCAAATCACTGAATGCATTATAACCAATCAAAAAGCAAGAATCATAAAATATTAGTCGGATCAATTATTTTTTATAACTGAAAAATAATAAATAATTACAGCAATGATAATCAGATTATCTGTAGTCAAATGTGTTGCACAGTAGAGCTTTACCGAAATGGAATGGCGCAGGCAGTGAGAACATGACAGAGTTTCTATTTTTAAAAATAAACACAAACATTACTCAGACATCAATCAACTTATGCCAATACCACAATGCACCACAGCTAAGTAAGCCAGTAGGTGGAGAACAAGAGAGAAAGGGGAAATAGCTTTCAGATTTTTAGCTGCTTGTGAACATTTTAGATTGTTTGCCCCTTTTGGTTCATTAAAAAAAAAAAAAAAACATTTTATAGTAGTTGTTGTGCTTCAAAGACTGTTGGTGCTATTACTATATTGTATGTTATATTCTAAAAAGAGAGAGAGAGAGAGAGAGAGAGAAAATAAATATATGGTCAAAGAGCAACCATCCAGAAATGCACTGAATAGCCTAAATAAATAAATCCCACTCAGATTATCTTAACAAAACCCTAGTAATAACAATATTAATATTAATTATAATAACATATAATAATATTTTATATGTAATTACACATACACACACACACACAAATTTAAATATATCATTTTAAAAAATCTTGCAATATGGTGCTTATATGATCTTGAAATCCTAGTACTATTTTAGGATGCTTATTTTATTAATTAATCATCGCTGCATACTTCCACGGCACGCATCATATTTCCCACAGTTTCTGTTCCATACTGAAAGTCAATGGACACGTGGATGGACTCCAGTTGAAACGATGCCCATTATTTTAGCTCTGACTCAATAACTCGCTAGCTTTTTTCCACACATTTGAGTCTGCCTTCTGTGCTGACTTTTCATAAAAGCCTAACATTTGGGTCTTCCTTTTGTGCGTGCTTTTTTTTTTTTTTTTTTTGGTCTGTGCTGGAGCAACATTAGCTAAGAGGGAACACTGACCATGACAGTTACCACACAAATACACACACACCATAATCATATGCACTAATGCTCTGGTGAAGTAAAGGACAGATCTGGTTATGGTGGAACGTGGAAGCATTATTATGGAAGCAGATTAGACTCAATAATAATTCACGCAAAAGACACGATGCACACATGCGTATCCCAAATTCACATGCACAAAAAATATATATATATATTCACAAAAACCAATTCAAGTGCACAAATTAAGAATACATTTTCATAAAATACATTTCACAAATGCAAAACCCAATTCACAGATGTACAACTGTGTACAACATTTTTTTATGTTTAAAATTCACGAGTTCATCGTGGACTGTGAATGTGTGAATCGCCTTGGATTTGTGTGTGTATTTTTGAGACTTTCCTGGCAGCGAACTCCTCCCACGCGGGACACTCGTACTCTTTAGCCAATCAGATTTGAGCATGTCGATCGACCA
>NW_015655572.1:161371-186195 GCF_001515625.1 Sinocyclocheilus rhinocerous | reverse complement strand
GGTCTGTGCTGGAGCAACATTAGCTAAGAGGGAACACTGACCATGACAGTTACCACACAAATACACACACACCATAATCATATGCACTAATGCTCTGGTGAAGTAAAGGACAGATCTGGTTATGGTGGAACGTGGAAGCATTATTATGGAAGCAGATTAGACTCAATAATAATTCACGCAAAAGACACGATGCACACATGCGTATCCCAAATTCACATGCACAAAAAATATATATAAATATTCACAAAAACCAATTCAAGTGCACAAATTAAGAATACATTTTCATAAAATACATTTCACAAATGCAAAACCCAATTCACAGATGTACAACTGTGTACAACATTTTTTTATGTTTAAAATTCACGAGTTCATCGTGGACTGTGAATGTGTGAATCGCCTTGGATTTGTGTGTGTATTTTTGAGACTTTCCTGGCAGCGAACTCCTCCCACGCGGGACACTCGTACTCTTTAGCCAATCAGATTTGAGCATGTCGATCGACCAATCATAACCCGCTGTGGGCGTGCCTGAGGTTGGATGGGGGTTGCTGTTAAAGAATTGTGTTATAATAACCCCTACAAATACAACTCATTATATACACTATAAACACTTTAAAGGAGACAGACGATGTAGATGTTTGTGAAAGATGCTATTTATTGCATCAAAATGTGTTAATACTTTACTATATTTAAGGGTGGATAATTTTATCAGTTCTTTATTGCAACAATACATAACTACAATAACTTTGTCTAGTGCCCTTATGAAAGTTTATAGCATGATTTGTGAAAATGTAACTACTGTATACTGAATTACATAGCACAGACTTCTTAGTTTTTGCGTATTTCATTTTATTCTGTAACCTACTTGTTCTACAGATCTGTGTGTACTAGTGTTAAATGCTACTGTTTTTGACAGCGTTGATAACGTTTATGACAGATAATATCAGTTCTGTCTTTTTTGATTGCTTTCAGTTTAAGTACCGGCGATGCAGTGTTGCCAGATATTGATACTAAAACAAACAAAAAATAAATAAAAATAAACCGAAATTATTTCCAATCTTTTGCAAATAAGATAATATAAAGATATGGCTGACTCTAAACTGCAACTTCCTACTTTATTAACTTTCTAAAGTGTTAAATTAAGTGTAAAAGACAAATCCAAAAACACGGAGGCTGCGCCCGCGCCCTCACTCACAACTCTCTCAAGCCTTGTTCACTCTGCCAGGGTCTCGCAACGATCATTTTCATACCAGGGACACTACATATTCTTGCAAACTGTCTAAACTGAATTATACATATCATGCAGGTATTTATATGAGGAGTTTAACACCAAATATGTCGCGAATATGGAAACATTTGGATTCGTGCCAAACGAGAGAGGTAGGCTTCAGTTTCCCTTTAAATTAATTTGTTTTTGGCTTGACGTTTATATAGCCTAAATACTGTTAACTTTAGAGGATTTGTTGTGGAGGGAAGGGAATAAAATAGCCTGTGTTTATAATGTTTGTAAACATTTTGATTTCCCGGTGTTTTAGCCTACATTATTTCTGAATGTAATAATAAAATGCGTCGTATATTTTTTCCTCTCAAAACGCAATTTTATACAAGTAGCGTTTTTTTTTTTTTTTTATCCATGCAGCAAACATTTTAAATATCTTGAAAAAAATACTTTAATGTCTTTAAAGCGTTGACCGTTTTTTTTTTTACATTTGGCCAAAATCTAGAAAAGGTGATGCTGACTATGACTAAGAGCAATTTAGGCTATGAGATCAAGACTCTCTCCGCGTTTTTCTTTTCTTTTTCTTTTTGAATAGCCGAAAGAAAATGCTGTGCTTTTTTATTATTATTATTATTATTATTATTATTATTGGCAAAGACAAAGTTTTAAAAAAATAACGCTAACCATTTTTTTCTACTCAAACTGGTTTCAGAACGGTAATAATACAGAGAAACGCATGAACAGAAACCGGTAAAATACCGATTCTGCTCGGAGTGAACCAATTTTTTTTCTCTCTCGTTTTTAAGCCCTGCTTAAAGCATACGGAGCCCCACACATGCAGGAAAAAAATTTAATCGTGAGCACAAGTTTGCTTTCTCGTTTTACTAAATTGTGCGCACGATATTACTAAATTGTGGCCAGAATTTAGTTGAATCAAATCAACAAACCAATTATATCGTGCGCACAATTTACTTAAAAGGAGGGAACAAGTTAATAAGTTGTTGCCATGATTTAGTAAAACGAGGGAACGAATTATATCGTGCGGACACTTTACTATTTTTTTTCCCCTGCATGTCATGTGTGGGGCTCAGTACATGAGCCACTTTAAGCGTAAAAATATCCTCTTCGATTAAGGTACGGTTGTCTTAGAAGTTTGTTTATGATAAGCGAAATGTGAGAAAAAATAGATTTTCCCCGATTGTTGTTTTAGAACATTAAAGCCACTGCACTACCTCTGTGCTCACGTCTCGCATCTTTTGCAGTATCTCGAAGCACTGCCTTTTAGAATGTCCTGCGATGGGGTCCCCCAAAAGGCCGGGGCCCCCACGCACTGCGGGGGTGTTCCGTACGCCACTGAACATTACAACCACAAAAGAATGATTATTTCCTGAATTGGGCATCCCTAGTTCTGATTCTACACAGACAATACTGTATGATAGCGTCAGGGAAAATGTTCATATGGCTTTGCAATTTAGAAGCAGAAGCTCTGACTGTTCATACGAATCATGTCTAAATAAGCCAATTCTGTCTGTTAAGCCAAAATTAGGGTTCATTCAGGTCTACTTAATGCCATGCCATGCCATGTGACCCACTTGCAGTGTATAGACAAAAGGAGAAAAGTCTGGATTGTGGTGGCGGGCCAAGAATAACCACTCGGTGGGCTGGATTTGGCCCACAGGCCAGACTATCACTGCATTGTGGTTCCTCTCTATCTTCTGCTCACACACAAAACCTACATCTGTGTCCCTGAGGCCATTTTCTTTCCAACAATGCAGTGGAAATCCCTCGCAAGGTTTGAAAATACTGACAATGGACATTTTCTTGTTTGAGCAGTCATTACACATATGTGGCTGTGTTATTTAGAAACTGAAGCTCCCCTGATTGTTTGTGAGAATTGTGTCTAAACAAGCCAATTCTGCCTCATATTAGTTCAGAATTAGGGTTCATTCAGGTCTGATTAGCAGTGCAATTTATTTGGTCTGTGAAGATGATTACAGTCAATGGCCTTACTGCTGATGTGTTTCTGAGGGCGTACTGTTTTCCACTTTGTATTTGTCTTATTTGTCTGTGCTTCTCCCAAATGTGGAACTACAGAGAGAAAGTTTACAACTTGTTTTACCATGTTTACCCTATGTCAACAAGAATAAGACCCTAAAAAGTATTAAAATTAAGCATGTAACTTATCCAGTATTGTATTATCCAGTTACCTACTATATGTTCAAGTAATTTCATCAAAAAGTTTCCTTTTGGGGAGACATATGGCATCCTATTTACAATTTTCACCTGATGGGCGATACAATGGGCAAAACAAATGCAATACACTTGCATTGAATAAAGTAGCTAGTAAGTAACCATCTAGCAACCATTCAGAGCATCTTCACAACCATTCAATACACCCTAGCAACTGCACGCCAACATGCTAAAAACCATTTAGGACAATTTAGCAGCCATATACAGGAATGAGATTATCATAGGGATTGGAGGTGGGCTCTTTAGACTTTAGTTACTAAATAACCACCTAGAAACCATTCAGAACACCCTAGCAACCAAACAGCAATGCGTTCACAACCACCCACAACACCCTACCGTCTTGGCGGTGAGTTTCGCACAGGTTTTGCACCACTAGAACTACAGTAACATCTTCTGATTTCTCAACATGGGGACAGGAGAACTGTCAATCAATAAATTGGAAAAAAAATTACTTGCGTTACTTATTTGAAAAAGTAACTCAGATATTCTCTTGTAAATTAAAAAGTAATGCGTTACTTTACTAGTTACTTAAAAAAGTAATCTGATTATGTAACTCGCGTTACTTGTAATGCGTTACCCCCAACACTGATTATAATGTGTTCAAGTAAACCTAAAATTTAAAAACTACTTACATAGAGTTTTATACTAGAGCTTTAAAAATATCGGAACCAACAAAGGCTGGATAATTTTACAGACTAGCCATTTTCTTAATAAAAAAATCATACTACTCATTTTAGCTTTTAGTGACTATAATCTGTAAGAAAACCATCTTGATTTCAAACAAAAGCTCTTTTAAACAAACATTTAAAAAGATAATTATCTCGCTCTCACGCATTTGAAAGACAATTAAAAGTTTGTATTGCTTTCCACGGCCGTTATGTAGCATGTACGTACAGTATGCATGCACAAAAATGTAAAACAATCTTGCAAGTGCATATAAAAAGACAAAATCGTGCCTTTGTCATTTTAATTATGCATGCTATAAATACATGGCAAATACATCAAGATGAACAGGCGCTTATGAGAAACGTGTGTTTTGCACCTGATTCGAATGAAGGTCTTTTTTTAAGGTTGAAAAGGGAACAGTGTCACAATATCACCTTTAAAGACACTGACGGTGAGATAATTGAAAGGAATAGAAGTGAATTAAGGGATCAGACTGTGCTACATAATGAGGCAGGAACAAAGAAAGCGCAGATTGTTGAAACTCATGAACGCACAGACACAGACAGACATGCAGCTGGTCCTGAGAGAGCAAAGCGGTCTTGTTATAAGAGGGCTGTGTTCCGCAGCAGACAGCAGGGCCCTTC
This sequence comes from Sinocyclocheilus rhinocerous, assembly GCF_001515625.1. Taxonomy (NCBI): domain Eukaryota; kingdom Metazoa; phylum Chordata; class Actinopteri; order Cypriniformes; family Cyprinidae; genus Sinocyclocheilus; species Sinocyclocheilus rhinocerous. The sequence continues at coordinate 181,419 of NW_015655572.1, read as the reverse complement.
GATTAGCTTGCTCACTAATGACACTAACACACCTGAGTCCTCAATGTCCTTTTTGCCCCTAGAGAGAAACACACTGATAAACACACAGGACACACACGGACACTGTCAACCCAATACAGACACTCATCTTATGTCCCATTTGAACTCACACTTAAAGGGACAGAGAATCAGAAGGACCACATACAGTAAATGAGAAAGCATTAATAAACTGAGAAAGAGTTATCTTAGGGACAGGGGTCTTAACAAGATATGTAACTATGATGGTCTTCAACTAGGTATTATATAAATATAATGTATTAAGTAAAATAACATTTAACAATAGAGATATCAATAATTAATAATTACTAGATATATAAATTATTTGACAATGACAGTCCTAATTTAAACACAAATGTAAAAACATTAACAATACAATATTGCTTAATTGTATCTATTATTCAAACTGGGCATAACAATAATGTATTAAATAAATTAATATTTAACATGCAAATATATTTGACACTGACATTCCTTATGTAAACACAAATGTAAAAATATTAACAATACATTACATTATTGTTTTTTTTAGATTATTATTTATTTATAACCTTTTTGATTATTTAATTCAAACATTTATAATAAATATTATAACAAAAAACAATTTTTACGCCTGAATTGAACAAGTCGAATCATCCTAGCTGATTTCCCATAAGATGTAACAACTTGTGTGTGTGTGTGTGTATATATATATAGTATATATATATATATATATATATATATATAATCTTTCAAACATGAAATTAAAAATATTAATTATAACATACCTGTTATAACAAATATTGTTAATTATTGTATCATTAAAAATAACAAAACAGATAAATAAGAATACATCACTAATATTATTTTGTTTTGTCAAAATTATACAGTATATAAACACAAAGCAAAATAATAGTAATGATCTAATATAGTTAATTTCTAGCAAAAAATAACTGTCATGCTGTATAGTCACTTTAAAGAATCGCATCTTTTAATGTTGTTTTTTTTTGTTTTTTTTTTGTTTTGTGTTAAAATTAGGCCTGTCAACTCACAATAAATAAATTTGTTTATATATTAAAGGGTTACTCCACCCCAAAATCAAAATTTTGTCATAAATCACTTACCCCCATGTCGTTCCAAACCCGTAAAAGCTTCGTTCATCTTCGGAACACAATTTAAGATATTTTGGATGAAAACCGGGAGCTTGTTACTGTCCCATTGACTGCTAAGTAAATTACACTGTCAAGGTCCAGAAAAGTATGAAAGACATCGTCTGAATAGTCCATCTGCCATCAGTGGTTCAATCGTACCATTATGAAGCAACGGGAATACTTTTTGTACGCGAAGAAAACAAAAATAACGACTTTATTCAACAATTTGTCTCCTCTGTGTCTCTCCGCATCACCGTAGCGGCATTTTGAAGAATATCCGCTGATGGACTATTCTGACGATGTCTTTCATACTTTGCTGTACCTTGACAGTGTAATTTACTTGGCAGTCAATGGGACAGTCACAAGCCTCCCGGTTTTCATCCAAAATATCTTAAATTGTGTTCCGAAGACGAACAAAGCTTTTACGGGTTTGGAACTACATGGGGGTAAGTGATTTATGACAAAATGTTCATTTTGGGGTGGAGTATCCCTTTAATATATACATCATATCGCACAGCCCTAATAATCTTTCAGAGAGCAGATTGTGTAGGGCTTGTTAACCAGACTCCCTGCATTGCAAAAGCATTCAAACTCTGCCACTGTTTTGTAGTCAGTGCTCCCCAATGAGTCTCACTTGTCACTCAATGGATATTCAAAATCAGTGAAGGAACAAATTCATGGAAAACTGTATTTTTTAACACAGTGTTGTGGCAAGATAACAAGGCCAGCTATCTGTGCAGCAATTCTGAGAAGAAGTGGTACATCAAGCTGTTCATAAGGGCAAGGAAAAAATGATCTGTGCACAAATAAGCTTTTTTTTTATTTATTGAACATTTTACAGATGCTTGCAAGTGTCTTGCAGCTCAAACCTGATGGGCTACACGCTATATATATAAAAAGAAAAGGTACACATTTCATGCTTAATTCAATGTGTTACTTGCGGTTTCTAATGAAATTTACTAGCAATTTCTGAATGGGTTTGTTTCGGTTTTTGCAATTTCCAGGAGACAGTGGATTTGCATTGCAAAACAAAAAAAGAGTTTCTTTAACAATGTAATGCTTTAACAATAAACACTACCAAGAATGACTTTTGACAAGGTTTGCAGCACTGAATCATCTAATGAGTTTTCTTTAAGGGACTTACATGCAATTAGACAGGATATGCTTGAGTATTCTGCTTTCTCACTTCAAGGATCTGAACCTTCAGATTAACAGCACAGTTCTTTAACTCTACACTAACTACCACTTGTGGCCTCAATGGTCACATAAACATGCATGATGATTTGTTGTAGTGAGTTTGTGTATAATATTGAAAACGTCTATCGAGTTGTTCGTTGGTTCAGTGAAAATGAAACTCCATTCCAATGCTGTTCTGTCTGTGCAAAATAGAGAGACATAATGAGAAAGAGATTGGGACCTTCGAAGACAGAAACAAAAGAGGTGTATTTTCTCTATCCTGCAGTGAGCATCTGCGCCTAATGGAGTCACTTAGTGGTCACTCATTCTCAAGGTCGATTTGTCAATCTGAGTGAAAGGGAATTGAGCTCGCTGATAGCTGACTTTTAAAACAATCTCCAGTCAGAATAATTGTTTCTGTGCATACAATGGCACAGCAGTCGGGACGACGTCTCACAGCATGACTCATCCTTTGTTTTTCCTTCCCGGAAGGGAAAGCAGCTACCGATCACAACACCTCCATGTTTTACCATCTAAACTCTCTGAGAGAGGCAGCTTGTGATGACTTGAGGTGCCAAAACAAACTAAACTACAACTTATTCTTCTTTATACCAGTCATGTTTATGAGTGTGTGTGTGTATGTTGGTAAGTTGTGATAAATGATCAACATACTCTCAATAAGGCAACTCTTGTGATTTTTATACTACACCACCAAGATGCACTTTACATCAAGTTTCAGTGGATTTTCCAAGCTTTTTACATTTTTACTTTACCCAAGGCTAAACATTTATAGTCAAAATTATATCATCATTTACTCATTCTAATTTGCAAACCTGTATTTCTGTCTTCTGTGGAAAACAAACTAAGCCTGCTTCATTTTTCCCCCAAGCTCTTGCTCTTAAAATGACAGAAGAACAACGCAAGTACCATAAAACCAGCCCACATGGCTTGGGAATTATATTTCAAGACAGAAGTCATATGATACCTTTGTGTGAAGAAGAGACTGAAATGTAATCGTCTTCTCCACTACTGCACTCCAATGTTTTACTCAACATTGCAATGCCACAAGATGCATTGCAAGATGTTTGACATCAATTGCCAAATGCAATTAGCTCTAGCGTGTTTTGTAACTGATTGCAGGGTTCTGAGTTTGAATGTATCTTTTTAGATTAGATTTTAGAGACACGGCAGAAGATTTTCAGCAGATAATAACTTAGATTTCCTCTCTGTTTCTCAAACAAAGCTATCATATGGTTTCAGAAGACTTTGAACATAGCACATGATTCTATACTTTTATGGTGTATGTTTTGTAATTACTGTAAATGTACTTGTATGTTACATCTGTGCCCAAACATTTGAACAATATAAACTGTTGCACATCACAATTAGCTGGTGTGTTTTCATAATGACTGCAAAGCATTTCTTCTGTCACAGAATTCTCTAAATGTGAATAGCTTCCCATGACAGTTTTGTTATAGTTATTTGCATGCAGTGTTTTAGCACCCAATTCACACCCAAAAATTGTGTTGTAAACGTTGTTTGCACAGTGCAGTCTTGCTAAGTTATGCCATATTTTACTAGTACTTAACAATATAGCCTTTAACATCCATGAAACCTTTCCATTCCACAAAAGGTTCTTTAGTTTTTTTTTTTTGTTTTTTTTAAATGTTCTTTGTGCTAAAAAAAAAATATATTTTAAGAAGTGTTTACTGAAAGGTTCTTTGGGGGTTCAAAAATGTTTCTATGGCATCGCTGCAACACTGTAATCTTTATTTTTAAGAGTGTATGCAATGCAAACAAAGACAATGACTTAATTTTAAATACCCACTGTGCTATTTAAGCACATTTAAAGCCTGACTAGATTGTGGGTGATTAGTGAATAATAATGTGCTGCATTACTGTGCATTGTGTGAATTGGCCTCCATCCACTTAAGTTTTAACCCTGATCATTTGATTTATCTCCACATTGTCTAGGAAATCCAGTGTCTCAACTTGCTCGTTCTCTGCGAACAGAAATTTACAGATAATTTCATATTCACAGAGCGATTTCAGCGGTGGGCATGATACCCTCGTGCAGTTTTCTGTCAGACAGCATCAGATATGTGAAAAACTCGCAGGACTCTCTGAACTCAACAGGTCCAGAAATCTAAAAATGTTGAGTGAGACAGACACAAAGACAGACTGGTTGAAAGACAAGTTTAGATGTAAAACCTCTCGTAGGGCACCCAGGGGACTATGTAGAGCTTCGTTCAGCTACACAAGCACAGATAAAAGAGCAGATATGTGGAAATCCCTATGGTCAGCATAGCAATGGTCTACAACCAAAAGCACAAGTACACTTAAGCAAAAGGGTTGACCGTTCATCTTTACCTTCTCCCTCCTCAGCATGTGTTTTATATTTGTGTATGTGTGTGTGTTTTCTGAGAGGATTATCTTCATGCCCCACTGAGGGTTACACACCATCTGGATGGGAGGTGACCCTGAGTGGGGATGGGGCACGTCTGGAGCTGTTAGGACGTTGACGGTATGTGTGTGCGTCCTCCAATCCAACACTCCTGTCCAATAATGTTACAATCTGATGAAAGCAAACTGAATGTAGCTCCCCACACATCTGAACTAAGCAGTCTGGGGATTTAATCATTCAGGGAGATGGGAAGACACTACGCGGGATCGTTTAGCCCGGCTGTCCCCGTGTGCCTGTCTCCTTCTCGCTCTATTCATGTCCATATGTTTGGACGCTGCTCTGTCACAGCTGTACACCTGCTTAATTAATCTCTGATCACTCCCTGTTCCAGCAGAGGGGGAGCTGTCCCAATGAATCACTACGAACAACTGCTTCCTTAATGCTATCGCTCTGATTATCAGCAATGACTCGCTCGGTTAGATCAGAGATCGCTTAAGGCAAATAAAAACACTTGAAAATGAAAATTATCAAGAGATCCGAGAAAGTTCATTTGAAGTTCTGTAGAATATCCCTGTCAGGTATTAAGTTGTAATGAGGTAATTATTATTAGCTCATTCGCAATGATTGCTGAAAGTGCCACAACAAAACATAGGCACCATTTAGACCTGGTATTAACATTATTCTCAGGTGTTCACAAGAAATGCAGGTGTAAAAGATGTCCGAAAAGGGGTTTTGTGATCTGAACTCTCTTGGATCTCTTGATAATTTGCATTTGGGGTGTTTTGTGTTTGCCTTTAGCAATCTCTGAGCTTACCAACAGAGTCTCAGCTTATAAAAAGAGAGCTAGCATTAAGAAAGCTGTTGACTGTTTAGATTCACTTGGACAGTTTCTCCTGATCTGGAACTCCCAAAGATTGGATTATTGGTTAGTTAAGCAGGTTTTGAAATGCATGTGATCGCATCACATTTCTAGAGTAAATGCGAAAGAGTTTTGATGGCTCTCATACAGCATTGATGGACTGCCTCCTCACCTATCAATCATTTACTGCACTAAAACAATGTAAAGAAAATAGCCATAATCAGAAAACATTTAAATATACATGCCAACGACATGGATCTAGAAATGTCTGTTTCCCTGACATTACCTACAGTACCATACAGTAAAACAGATCATGTAAGCATGTAAGGCATGCATGTTTGTTTCTGGTCTTTTGTGACTTTTATTTAAAGGAGAAAGGATCTAGATATGCATATAAAAATAAAAAAAACTGGAACAGAAAAGGCTACAAACCGAACTTTAATTTGCCTGTGACAAGCAAATACAATAATAAAAAAACAGTTTTTCCTTATTAATATACTGTAAAATGCATCAGTTTTAGACATTACATGAGTTTTTAACATTAAAAAAGTAAATAAAATATATGTGGCAGTCCTGAAAGATGAATATGGTGGAGGACAGTGATGGACAGTGATAAAAAACATGTTCTATCTTCCCTCCATGCCATCCTGAAGGACAACCCATTGAAAACGTCAGGCATCTATGATGTCATTGCTTTTTTTCTGCAAAAAAACTGAACAAGGTTATGAAAGGAAGAATAAGACATCTTGTCAGACATGCTGAAAAAAACAAAACAAACAAGCATCTTAAATTCAAAGAGAAGTTTACAGATATTCGCTTATTTTCTTTCTGAACGTGAAAATGTAAAAAGTTGGTTTACTTCAGCTCCAAAAAGAACCTTGTAGGTACACTTTAAAAAAAACACATTATTCTTTGTTGCATTCAAGAATCATAGGTCTGGTTATTTGTGATGCAGGAGAAATGTGAACGAAGAAGTTAACCTTTCGTATGAGTGATGGCCGTCAAGCTCCTCTTCATGACAAAACTTATTTTCTTAAAAAATCTTTAAAGGTTACATATCACCATCTATATTTGCCTGTCACTTTATGAGAGTAGGAGTTGGAGCTGAGTGTAAAAGCCTAAATTCATACATTCAGCCATCATGCCAACTACACTGTAAAAAAAAATCCGTAAAATTTATGGTAAAAAAACGGCAGCTGTGGTTGCCGGAATTTTACCGTAAAAAATATGGTTGTGACGTTTTAGTTTTCACGGTTTTAACTTAAATTTACAGTTAAATACTGTAATTTCATTTACTGATATAATGTTAATATACCAACCTATTGAAGTACTAAAATCTGTTTTGTACCTTTGTAATACACTGATAACCACGTCACATGATGAACCAAAGCCCGGCACAAGCAATTTTTAAATAATAACATATATAGAAGGTGCACAGTGTCATTCACACAAACGCTAAACACTGAAATAATGCAATAAACATTCATTTAACAACATTAGGTGTAACATACAACCCTAATATACAAAGAAAAAACTAAGAAGAATCATAGTTATTTCAACAAAACAACATCAAATTTGAAATGTAATGCAGGGAATTCTGGGAATGTCAATTTACGGTTATTCACTGTAAATGATACGGTCTTTTTCACTTCCAAAAACGGTACTGCCGTAAAATTACATGTAATGTCCAATACAGTTTTTCACCGTATATAGTAGGGGAATTTACCGTTAACCATTTAACAGGTTTTTACTGTAGCATTTAGTCTTTTACCGTTAAATTCACGGTAATTTTTTTACAGTGTAGTTTCTGATAGCGGCACTGCACCAAATTATGAAGGGGAAAGTAAAATATCAGACTGTTCAGTAAAAATATTATGCATATAATTTGTGGAAAAGGTTCAAATTAGAAAAACAGAATAATTTCCCCTAGTGGTCTCAGTCCCCCACTGTATAATATTTTTTTGCGTATGAATGCTCCCCACATGCATCAATGTACTGACTCTGCTGAGCAGCAGGAATCCCTCAAAAATAGGCCAGCATTAATGAAGACCTGCCACTTCTGAAGAGTAATGGTTTAAATATTTCGCAGAGACACATAAATAAATAAATACACACACAAACAACATGATTAGCATGTAAGGAGGTGGGGGAAGGGGGTTTATCGCATTTGGAAATCACTTCAGTTCTGTTTTTTTTTGTGAACTAATGATACCCATTGTTGTTGTAGTAGTAGGGAAAGATTCCGTTTCAGCTCCTTTTTAATTCATGATCTACATCAGATATTGAATTGGATTGACAGGAAGATGAATTTACAGGACATTTCATTAACCCAACACAACTTTCATGACAGAACATAATTATACATTTTGACTAATTATGCCTGTTTATATGCACAACAATTTCTCAAAACTTTCCCTAAATAGACATTTCTATGAACATAATTCTCTAAATTGAGTTCTACACTGTCAAAACAATTAACCCAGACATCAATACTGTTAAATTATACTTTGGCTATAAATTACACAATGCAGTATTATGCTAAATATATTCAGATAGCATTATAAAAAATAAGTATCTGCATAAAAATGTATCTGAAATTATTATATAAAATATACATTTTATAAAATAATTTTTGTTTGATGTTAAATTAAACTGTGGGAAAATTTGCGTTTTAAAAAAGAATGAATGAATGAATGAATGAATAAATAAATAAATAAATGCAGATTTTCTTTTGATTTGCATTTCACTTCAAGTTCAAATTCAAATGCATCCAATTTCATCAATTTAAATTCTGGAACTGAACTGGAATTTAAAGTCATTGTTCCAAGCCTCGAGCCAAAATCATTCCCACACAAGCTCGCTGGCCACTATTTACCTGCACACAAAAACAAAATAATACACAGAGAGAGACCAACAAACCAGACTAACACAGGACATCTGCAAGTGCATTAGTTTGGAAGAGACACGGTTCCCGTGAGAACAGGATGATTAGCATATCCCTGCGATGACCGCACCAATCGTTGCTTCTCTGCAGGACTGACGGGAGGGAGAGAGGGAGGGGTGAAGGGAGGCAACGAGGGATGAAGGGGAGGCTCCATCTCTATAATCTAGCTGATGAAGATCCCTCACTACGGAGACCAGACAGGGGTCGCACTCTCTCCAATCACGCGCGCCACAAGCCAGCGAACCAGTCAGCAAAGCGTTCCCTCATTCCGCTCAGTCTTTTTCTCTCTGACCAGCTCACTTACTGTCACTCTCTCTCTCTCTCTCACACACACACACTCTGTTCATTCTAAACCGCAGGGACATACACTTCGGCACTCTCTCTCGCGCGCGTTCGCTCACCTCTCTTTTTTTCCGTTCCTCACTAGTGGCACGCGCATCTGTCTCCGCTTCTGTACTGTACAGGATGAACAAGAATGGTAGACTCATGAGAGAGTAGATGAGAAAACAAGGAACTAAAACAACGAAGGCAAGGTGAAACGAAGAGGAGAAAGAGGTTGAGGACAGATGAAGGAAGAGAGTTTGTGAAGCATTTGGATTTTACTGATTTCAAGCCTCCATCCATCTATTTCTGCTGGTGGAAAAGGACTCAATTAAGGTAGGACGTTTTCTGTGCTCAAATCCCTTGAATCTGTGTGTGTTTTGCTGATGTGGACTTTCTTATCAGGTCAGTAGCGAAGAGTTAGGGAGCATGGAGCAAAAACAGAGAGCTCATAACTCTTGGTGTAAGTGTTGGGTTCCTCTCAAGCTCCAGCTAAATCACTGACCTGTCAGCATCTTCAATTATGAGCGCTTATCCCCAATCGTATAGCCTTGTAAGCTGCAATACTTTCAGTGCTAAGACTCCGGAAGGAAACAAGCCCATGATTAATCCCTGCACCCTTTAGAACTAACAGTTTTTGCCCTCGTTTTTTGGAAAGACATGAGAGCTTGACTGTGGAGGCTGAGCTGAGGGAAGGTTGTTTTGCTGCCTGACTCTTCAGAGAGAGATGAAAACTGGCTTGATGCTTGCAGAGATTGGAGTGGAAGTCCTGATTGCAACCCACCAGTGCAAACACTCATACCTGAAGTGTGTGTGAGCCTCAATTATGAGTGTGAGCCAACATTTACATATAAAAGCAGGTGTGCGCTTCGCTTCTCACTGCCACAAAGTAGTGAATCACAGGTTTTAAAAAAAAAGAGCTGCTACCAAGAGACATTTGGGCAACATCAAGGACATGCTTTAAGTGCCTTTTGAGGACTCGAAAAGACAGACAAATTACTAGCAACGCTGGATATCTCAAGTGGCTCTAAAATGCAGTGTTTCCCTGACAGTTTGTTCCCAGATGAAACAGCAGTGCAATGAACAGTTTCGGCATGTTGTGAATTATGAAAGAGCAAGAGATTTAATCCGCATAATGCACTTGTTAAGTGTTTGTTTCTCACATATCATTGTCATACTATTAATAGAGATATTCATGTACCAAGCGCCGGGGTCTGGTGTTTATATACATGTTAATTTAATCTCACAGAGATTATGTAATTTGTGACATGCGAGAGGGATTAGACCTCAAGCGGTTTCTGTGTTTGCTGAGGTATATGAATCACACAGAGTCCAAAAAAAAGGAAAGAAAAAAATGCAGTCTACTGTATGTCTGTGTTTCTAGTGAGGCAGATGTGCCTTGACTTTCTGGATAAACCAAGAATTATGAAAATTATTTATAAGAATTAATTATAATTATAATTAATTAATTAATTAGAATTAATTATACAAATTATGCAATAATAATGTGATAGCTGATAATGCACAGTTTGCCTTTTACAATACCCTGACAACAACAGAGGAATAATAATATTTATTATTATTCTTGATTTACGCCTGGAAAATATCTCAAAAAAAAAAATATATATATAATAATAATAAAAATGTACCTCCATTTAAACCTAGAAATCATAAAAAAGTTAAAACTTAAATTGAGTAAAGCAAGTTTTTGCACATTTACACACAATATTTTTTAGTCACCTGCTCATCAAATGTAAGCAAATTTGTGAAATTATCCAAGTGAACTCCTTTATGCAAAAGACCAGATGTTCTTGCTTTCAATGAAGCACAAGATGCTCTTTGGAACATTTGAAATCATGCTGGAGAACATGATAATCAGGTTTTACTCTTGTTGAGTTCATGCAGATGTTTATCAAATGTTCCAGTTCAAGTCAGATTGTTATGCTGGTAATATAATTTATAAGGAAAAAGCTTGTATTAGATGACAAAAAATGCAAAACAGAGTAGTTTTCGCAAGTGGTCTTAGATATTTGGACCCCATTGTACAAGTTGCACCAATGAAACCCCTTATGGGAGTTGCACTGTTCTAACATCATATTACCTTGTGGGAAATACTTCAGAATCTCATTTTGCACTGAGATGCTAAATTAACATCATCCGTAGATTTAATATATAGATCAAACCCATAATTCATGTTAGAAATCTGTTTGGAAAGCAATTCATGAGTGTCAGAATTACTCATTATTATGGCAAGTGTAACCAAATATAGAATCACACTCTGGCGTTGAGATTTCCCTCAGAGACAACATATCTATAATTTTCATTGGTTGTTTGTACAACCGTATTGTGGCAGCTGTTATGTGTGTGTGTCAGGGGCAGTGTGGCATAATCCCTTCTGAATAGTAAAATTCTGCATCAGCATTCCTAGAATAAACCACAAAGTAGAAAACGGCATTGAAAATAATTGGAGGTGAGCTGTGACATCTACTTAAATTTATCCAGACTCCGTCTATAGCTGTCATAAATGAGAGGACGTGATGTGCTAGGAATATGACACAATATCGGCCCATCTCAAACTGTATTATCCATCTATTTTCATTTAATCCGTTGCGGCATTGCAAACATCCCACAGTAAAAAAAGCTGATCTCGTCCATCTGTTAAAGGTTGCACGGATTTATGGGACACTCTAGGACAAAAAAAAGAAAAGAAAAAACCATGAATGCCTAACAGTCAGTGGACAGAATTGAACTCACAGATGATGCCGAAATGCATCCTATCTCTTCCCGGGACATTAGATTTTGTTCTTTTGTGGCTCTCCGTGTTCTTCTGAATGATCCTAATCTTAGAGATGAGCAATTAAAGACCAGGAATTGCTGTAACAAGGTAAAACTTAAAAACTTCTAAATTAAGCACATGGATGAAATCATTATTACACATCGTCACTATCCTCCTGAAAATGGAAAATAAATGAATAAATAAATAATACTAAAATAAAAAAAATTTATAAATTAGAATAAAGTAAATGTTGAGTTAAAATTAGATTAAATTATAAACAGTTATCAAACAGATATCATCTAATTTGACAGATTCTCTCATTTAAAACAATGTTTACTAAAAATTTAATCTACATTTTTTTTCATATTTCTGCATGTATTCTTTTGTTTGGGTTCAGTCAGATTTCAATGGCTCTTTTCATTCACACAAACCTGAGCCGCTTATCTCTGCTTCTCTCTCTTAAAGCGATCTCAATGCATAATGCAGCTGAATAAGCTCTCTCTTTTAAGAAAGCCATCGCTGATGCAGTGCAAGAGCATTGAGGGAGTGAATGGCTGGGCAGTGCTGTACAGAGGAGGATATTCTCTCTGGTGTGCCGCATGCCGCCGTGGGCTTCAGGAAAGATCCACGGTAATCCCGTGTACTTATTGTGGGATTGACCAGGGCCTTCAGATATCATGGAGACTGAATGGGTGGCAGAAAGGTGATGCGACAGACCAGCTGAACTTTTCTAATGCCAAAGTCAACAAGGTCTCAGACAGTTCAAGGAATAGTTCATCCAAAAATGACAGCTCTGTCATCACTTACTCACCTTCATGTCATTCTAAAACTATATAACTTTCTTCTGCAGAACACGAAAAGGAAACCTTTGAAGAATGTTTTTCTATGCTCTTTTCTATTAAATTACACTAAATGGGCAGTGAAGCTTTCAAGCTTCAGAAAAGGCTCTTTAAAGTGCTCTATATGACTCGTGTGCCACACAATAGCTGACTGGAAGAGGCTGCTAAAGTTTAACGTACTATTCACTGAAAAAGTTGGCATGTAGTCGCAATGTTCAGTTCCTGAATGAATCATTGGAATCATCAGGAGATTCGGTTCAGAATGAGAATCAGAATTCAGTCTGAATGATTATAAATGAATCAGACTGATCTGGTTTAACTCACTTACTTAATATTATAGTTACAAGAAATAACATCCTACTTAAGGGAAAGAATTTCAGTAAATTAATACTTTTTTTCTTTCTTTTTTTCAATCACAAAATGCTAAAATGCCAAAGTTAACAAGGCCTTAGACAGTTCATCCAAAAAGGACAGATCTGTCATCATCATGTTGTTCCAAAACTGCATGTGTTTTTTTTTTTCTGCAGAAAATTTATGATAAATAAATCATAAAAGTGTTCCATATGACACGTGTGTTGTATTCTGATGCAACACAATAACTGACTGGTAAGGAGATTGAAATTAAACTCATTATTTAACAAAAATCATCTAGTTACACAATTCAATTCCTAAAAAGCATTAGAATTTGGTTCAAAAATGAGAATCGGAGTTCGGTTTGAATGATTCAATAATGAATCAGACAGATCTGGTTCAATTCACTTAATATTCTAGATACAACGGTTAACAGATGGGAAAGATTGTCTGTAAATGAATAATTTTGGGATTATTACCACAAAATAATACATATCTAAAGTCAAGGCCTTAGTTCAAGGAATATTTCATCCAAAAATTACACCTCTGTCAACATTTACTCACCCTCAAGTTGTCCCAAAACTGTGTGATGTTCTTCTGCAGAAAACAAAAGGGAAAATTTAAAGGATGTTTTCAATGCTCTTTTTCAATAAATTACAATACACGAGCACTGCAGTTTTCAAGCTTCAAAAAAATCCTAAAAGTGCTCCATATGACTCGTGTGCTATATTCTGATGCCACATTATAGCTGACTGGAAAATAGAGATGTTCAATTGCTGAATGAATCACTTGAATCATCAGTATTTGATTCATAATGTGAATCGGAATCCAGTCTAGATGATTCATTAATGAATCTGACTGATCCGGTTCAACCCACTCACTTAATATTCTAGTCACAACGCATAACATCTTATTGGAGGAAAAGATTGGCAAAGGTCTTTTTATCACACCATCCTACATATCATATGAATCCAGAAGATTAATCTATACTGCATGAGTCATATGGACCTATTTTATGATGCTTTTTTGTAGCTTGAAAGCTTAAGTCACTATTTATTTCCACAGAAATAGCACAACCATAAACGTCTTCAAAATGTCTTATTTTGTGCTCTGCAGAAAAAAAAAGGAAGTCGAAGAGGAAACAACATGAAGGTGAAAAAATGATGACAGAATTTTCATTTTTAAGTGAACTACACTTTTAAGTTCACTGCTAGTTGACATGTAGTTGCAAAGTTACTTACTGTTAATAGAATGTCTAAAGTGGACTATCGAAATAAAGTGTTACCAAAAATTTAAACAAAAAGAGTTTAATAGTGGTCTGTTTTACCTATATTGTATAATTGTGTGTTCTTGCAGCGGTAGTGGTTAAAAATTTTGGGGATTTGGAAGTTATTTATTTATTTGAAAGCTATTCATACTTTTATTCAACAAGAATACATTAAATTGGTTAAAAGAGACAGTAAACACATTTATAATGTTGCAGAAAGTTTCCACAAAAATATTAAGCAGCACAACTGTTTTCAACAAGAAATGTTTCTTGAGCACCAAATCAGCAAATTAGAATAATTTCTGAGGGATCATGTGACACTGGAGTAATGGCTACTGAAAATTCAGCTTTGCCAACACAGAAATAAATAATATTTTAAAATATATTAAAATAGAATACAATTATTTGAAATTGTAATATTATTTAACAATATTTCTGTTTTTACTGTGATTTTAATCAAATAAATGCAGCCTTGGTGACCATAAGAGACTTCTTATTGACCGCAGACTTTATAATAATTGCATTTTAAAATTAATTAATTAATTACATTTTAAAATATATTAACATTAAAAAAATGTACAGTGCAATACTATGTATTTCTACTCTATTTTTCTACTATTTCATTTATGCTCTACTATTTTCACTGTATTTTTGCAAGATGCAAAGAAATACAATATTGGTGAGTAAAGAATTTTCAAAAACATTTACTGACCCCAAACCTTTCAATGACAGTGCAAATGTAATAAGATGTTATACCTTAGCTACAGAAGAGTGCAAGAAGGGTGCTATTTCGCAAGAAGAGTGCCATTTGTGTAACACAGAGAGCTGCCTTGTATTTGGAACATTTCAAATCAGTCCATTACAGTTCAGATACTCTCTTTGTAGCAAACAGAAAGGCAGTTCACTTGGCTTTAGAACAGAGCCACTGTTTTTTCCCCCCTAATTTCCATCACTTTCACATGTGTCTTTTTCCACCATAAGACCTCAGATTTTTTTCTACCATTTCAAGCTTTTTTGCTTTATTTTAAACATGTAACCCCTCACTGTCACCCTCCACCTGCCACCCCTACACACACACACACACACACACACACACGCACGCACGCACGCACACGCTGTGAGACAATCAGCAGAAGGGGGCCTAAACATCTCAAATTAAAGTCTGGCTGTGATGGATGGGCTCCTATCTGAGAGAGATATTGCACCTGTTTTCCCCCTGAATGATGGCCACTTCTCCCCATCGTTTATATTGATTTGTCTCCATCCTCCCTGCTCGTTTCCAGCAGCTACTCGTACACACACTACATGGCAGTAGCATGAACACTCATGCTTCAACGCATCTACATACTAACTAGAATTTCACTCTGATGCCTTTGTGTAATAGATAAACACTTCTAACACTTCAACTAAGCGTCAACCGTCTTTTCCCCTTTTGAATCCCTTTTTCTCGTTCTCTGCATTTTCTCCAAGGGTTTGCAGACAATGAAGAACTTACGTTATTGCATTTCCATTGAGAGAAAGAAAAGCAAGAAAAGGTGGGATGTAGAGAAATCCTTTGCCAATGCAGAGGTGGATTGGAAGAAGAATAAAGGAAGTTAAAGACAGTTGCAAATAAAATTAAAAAAAGATGGCAAAAAAAAAAAAAAAACATCTTCTGCAATGCGAAAAGATAATGTGAAATCCAAATTGACCCTCTTTAGTTTTAGTTTTTGTTTTTGTTTTTGTTTTTATATAAACATTCCTGGTATTTTTGTGCATGATTCATCAGTAGTTTTTTTTTTTAAGAAAAAAAGTTTTCATAACCTTTCATCAAAATGTATTTTCTCAGCTTTTGAAACAACTTTTCTTATGCATTCATGGTTGCACAGATGAGGACATATAATAACATATCCAAAAATCTAATATACCAAAAAATTCTCACTCTCAGGTTGTGCCAAACCTGTATAAGTTTCTTTCTTGTGTGGAACACAAAAGAAGATATTTTCAAGAATCTTGGTAACCAAACAGTTGATGGTAGCCATTGACTTCCATAGTAGGGGGAAACAAACACTGGAAGTCAATAGACTGTTTGGTTACCAACATTCATACAGGCTTGGAACAGCAGGAGGTTGAGTAAATAAAGACAATTTTTATTTTTGGATTAACTATGCCTTTTAGGCTTCTTTTTTTTTTTTTTTACTTTCAAGCAAGCCTTTGTCAAAATACAACTAGGTTAGTAGAATTGTTATTCACCAATTCTTTCAATACAATCAAACCCAGACAGATCAAATAAAGTCCCAACTTGCATTATTTATCACTAAATATTCTGTTTTAGTTGTGTGTCAGAATATGGAAGTTAAAAAATTGTGATCACCATGTGATTCTATCATTTGCATTCCTCTCTGCATGGTTCATTTCTGTTCAACAGCATGCAGTTCACATGCCATGCCATGATATCTCTCCTTTTTAAACCTTCCTCTCTTCTTTCTGTGGATGCTCTGTGTGCAGTGACATTCTCCACTTGTTCTGTCCTAATACTGTTAACTCATATCTATGCGTGGCTTTGATACTTTTCAGTGTTTTACATGAATAATTTCTTTTTTCTCTTCCAACACACTGAAATTGCATGAGGTGTAATTTATGAGTTTTTCTCCATATTTGAATATATGTCAAAGGACCGTTTGGTGCCAAAGTGCCATTTGGATGGATGATGGTTCAGGCTGTAGAAGAAATTTTGAATATATCAAAATTTATATTCAGGGTTTTCCTGGGCTGAAGTGAAACCCACGCAGTGAAACAACATCCAGACAGAAACGAACTGGCTGAAGTCCTACCAGATACATGCAGAAAACACCACCTCTGCAGCAGGGACAGAAAATGTGTGAGCACTCATGTGTAAAATAGAAAGAGAGTTATTGTGCATCATTCTGCATATACTGCCACATATGCTGCATTTGGATCAATCTCAGCATTGCATTTCCAAACATGCACTGAACTCTATCCATATAGACAGTATTAGAGTTAACCTTGCAGTATCACTTACACTAGAGGCAAGCAAATGTGATGAAACAACGTGCAACAGGGTTGTGTGCCATTCTGAATTGATATGGAAATTAATTTTATTTGAATTTTGAATTGAAACGAAATTTGGATTGAATTGAGGTAGCAAACAGGATAGAAAATTACTATTTAAATGTGAATTAAAGGAAGTAAAATTTAACTGAACTTCAAAAATGTTTAACAAGAAAAGCAAAGCTCGCTGATTTGGAGAATTTGGGGGGATAGATAGATAGACAGACAGACAGACAGACAGACAGACAGATAGATAGATAGATAGATAGATAGATAGATAGATACTAGGAAACAGAACGGCAGACAGGTAGATAGATAGATAGATAGATAGATAGATGGATAGATAGACACACTAGGAAACAGAACGACAGACAGACAGACAGAGAGATAGATAGATAGATAGATAGATAGATAGATAGATAGATAGATATGCTTTGACATTCATGGCCAATCAGACTAGACCTTACCATTTTGGAACTCACTCACACGTTTTGTTTTGTTTTTTTCTTGTGCGCAATATGCATCAGACTCTCTGTGGGTGTGCTGTCTGAGGCAGAGGCTAGTAATCGGCCTCCAGATAAACTCTCAACAACTCTTCTTTGCAGCCAGCAATATATCCTCTCAGACTGACAGACATTTGTGCAGCACATCTCTCTTACCGCTTTAGCTGCATTCATCAGTCTGGGGTCGGCGGTGAAGCCCCACGGCTCATGGGAATGCTAGAGGAGGCCTGCAGAACTGATGCTCTCCTCTGAGGCTTTGTAACCTTAAACATAACCCAGCCATCGCCCATTGGCACCAGGGGAAAGATTTCCTGTCAACCAGGTGAATGACTATTAGTTTACAGACAGGGGGAAGTGGGGAAGAGTCTAATGGTCCTCTGAGATGGGCTCTGACTATTTTCCTCCAGCCATATTACAGTCTCTCGCTCTCTCTGTGACTCTTCTCCTTCTTTCTCTTTTACCCTTTCTGAATGGCAGAAGGGATAGTATGGAAAAGACAAAGGCTGAATTCTGCTGAATGATCAAAAGCTTGAAGTGGTTGTTGTGCAAAAACAATAAAAATAAGAGGAAGCGTAGAGGGAAGAAGGGGCGACAAGGAGAGAGTCTCAGCCACAAGCGGTGACTAAACAAAATCAATGAAGCAGCTTCAAAGCATTAGAGATGCTACTTTCAGACAAACGCCCCAAAGTATCACATCAATATCATCCATACATATTCACTCTCATCTATACCTGGAAGTTGTCAAGCCATGCAGAGGGGTTCTCTATGAATAGATTTTTCTGTGTCAGACTGAGAGAAGACTCATCTGATATATAAACTCAACTCTGGCCTGCATGAACTCAGCTCAGACAATGACCTTCGATCTCTCTAGACCCTGGACTAACAAGCATTACGACTGATTAATGTAAGACACTGTATTTACATGCACGCATTTGGCATTTGAGAGTGTGTGTGCGCTCACTGTGAATCAAACCCTTGACTAGTGTTAATATTATCAACACAGTTACTGATAAAATGTTTGTTAACAAAGGTTTTTTATTTTATTTTGTCAAAGGTAGTGTGATAAAAATGAGCATAATACTGATAATCAAACAATTTAACAATGCAGATTAAAAAAAGAATATGGCAATGTGATATTAAAAATATGATATTCATAATGATAATGCACTAAAAATTATATTTAAAAAAAAGTCTTAAAATAAAATGACTTTCAAATAAGCATACACACAATATTGTTCAAAAGTTTATTATTATTATTATTATTATTATTATTATTAATAAATTAATACTTATTCAGTAAGGATGCATTAAACTGATAATACTTTTATAATGTTTCAAACAATTATATTTTAAATAAATATTGTTCTTTTGAACATATTCATCAAAGAATACTGACAAATATCAAAATAATGCAAATGCACAAGTACACTTGGACTGAGTTATGTACTAATCAGCATGTGTAAGTCATGTTGCATTTAGCACTTCCTTGTCAATTAAATTGCCATTTTTGTCACCAAAAATTGCCATTTTTGTCTAAAATGAATGAACATGATGTTTGCATCAAAACACAATAACTATGCCTAAAACTATGTAAAAGTGAAACTAGTTACTAGTGCAATGCATTAGCAGCTGAGCTACATGTTCATGGGAGACAGTTGACTGTTTGAAGGTGCAGTGGAAGACAGCTGATAGTTTGAGTGACAGCACTGAGTGCCGCCCCACAAATTGTCTTGCACTTGTCCATCACAAAGAGCCCTCTAGCTAGCACAGCCGTCAGAAATTGTGTCTGATATTATGAGACTGAAGTTAAATTTGAGTGTGTATGACTGCTGAGGAAAAATAATACAGGATTTTCTAAGCATGACAATTTTGTGAATGCATTCGAGAAGCTGAAATAACATGAACACCATGATTTGACTTAATACGACTATTTAGAGGTGCATTACTCTTTGGAAACTGTGTAATTATCTGGAAATGGAAGACAGAGGAAAGATCCATCTCACTAAACATATTCATATACTACTGCATCTGTCTAGATTACTAATGCTGACCACATTATTTAAACACAACTAAGGCCAAAGTGAAGCCTTTGACAGAAAATACTCATTTTAAACACAGGTTGTCAGTATGAATAAGCATTACTTTCTAATCATGCATTTCACCAGAGCCCTTTACTACCTCTTTGAAATTAATATTTCATCCGCTGCTGAATGTCACAGAAAATTTGAGGTTATATCCATACATGCCGAAACCTATCTTCATTTCATTAAGAGGAAAAAGTGTTTCCCCTGATTAAGTCATTTCCCAGTCCAATGGGTCAGGAATTTCAAAGAAAATGATGGATAGTGTATACAGTACAGTATATACATTCAATTTCCTTTTGTATATGAT
>NW_015655572.1:155721-161309 GCF_001515625.1 Sinocyclocheilus rhinocerous | reverse complement strand
ATATACACACACACACACACACACACACACACATACATCATCCTCTTTATATATATCATCGGAAAATCAACTGTTCATTTCAAGTGTATCATCTGAGTGGTTCTACATATGTTGCTGTGTCTGTCTGATCTGTCTGATCTAAAACAAAGCTGAATTTTTATGAGAATATAAATATACTTACATACTCCATTTGACCTCATTTCACCATCAAAGCCAGTATGACAAGATTATCCTCTTACAACGACAAAGATACAACATTCAGTTCAGCACTTATTATACAGAAGTTGTGGATCACTGAATGTCACGATTGACCAATCAGAATTAAATAATGCAATGTAATAAGTTTATGCTAACATACCTGCACTTGGAAACCCAGGCTCATTGGAAATACCTGACTGCCTAAAACATACCTATACATACAGTTTACTGCCATTTCCAGGTGAAATGAACACTAGCAGCAACAAAACACCGACAACTTTTGTTCCTTTTCATACAAATTATGATTACAGGGCCGATTATCGATGAATAAAGGATTATTTTTGAGTTCCAGTTCACAATACAGTTGTCAGTTACAGAAGTTTTCAGTTCCTTGCACAATACTCATGCTATGACAGCAAAAAAAAAAAAAAAAAAAAACTTTAGACTTTGTGCATGATTAGTAAACTAATACATTTTGACACTTGCATTACATAACTAGGGCCTTATGTATGGCTTTTTGGATGTAGTAAACTTGCTTGGTAGCACACCCAGTACATTGTTGCACTTGAGATGGAGAGCTTGGTTACGAGTACCATTAAAAACCAGTTACAATACTCCACAAAAGAGCTCAATGGCTTATATAAGGAAGCTAAAATGGCATGGCTGTTTCAGCAAATGCATTTTTTTCTCATTTACTTTTATTAACACTTCTTGTTAGATTTAGAGGTGAGCTTAGTGTAGGTGGTACATTAATTTGAATTGCTATAGAGCGTTAACCTTTTAGCGCCGCTCGCCAGACATTTAATTTCTGAACTGTCATGATAGGTTTAACAAACAACATCATAAAATATTGTTGCAGTCACGTTTAACTGTTTCGGAAAAAAAATAAACATGGACATTTCACTTTGTTGCTGGATGCTACAGATGGTACACATTAAATTCACCCAATTCATGGCAAAAATATGCTCCAAGTTTGCACAAGGACAGCAGACAAATACAATATTATGTTTGTGCCCAAATGGTTGATTCATAATTAAATAAAAAATCTCAGTCTTTGCGGTCCTGCTGCAGTGGCTCAAACCTTAGTGAAGTGAGGCATCTTGGCTCAGATTTTGGCCTGGCTCTCTTTTTCCCTTGAGCTGGATGGAAGGAGCAAACAGTCTCAGTGTTTGTTCATCAATCACAGAGATTTCTCTCTCTTTTCCTTCAGCTTCTGCTTTCTCTTCTTCTCGTGTTCCCTTCCTGCAGGGTCACGGTCATGATTCCCTTTTTACAGAGTAAATACCAGTGACATTTGCTTAATCTCAGGATGGTCACCGATTAGTCTTAGCATTAAACATAAGCAACCATTAAAGTATTCATACACGCAGAGAATCTTGAGCTTTCGAGCCTGCAGTGCTGATCTTTTCTGAGTGCATCTATTATTTTACTGTAGATTATAACAATTATATTTTAAAGCAAGACTGAGACACTCTTAGCCTTCCTCCTTTTTTTAAATTAAAAATACAGTGCATCACGAATTTTCTTATCTATATATATAAGTAAATTCACATCATAGACCCCCAAATATGACAATCCCTTGGCGACAAGTGACCCCGTTCCTAAAATATAAAGGTAGCTGTGTATAAAACATTAACATTATAATTAAAATTAACTTACAAGTAAAAATATTATTCTTATTAAAAGTACCTTTTAATAGTGATATACTGATTTTAATAAATAAATAAATAAACCTCAATCCAAAGAATAATGAAACAATAATAATGGGAAATTAGGTTAAAATGTTTGTTTATTTTAGATTATTTAAACATATGGTAAAATACTATAATAAAACATAATATAAAATACATTATTGTATTACATGTACTGTTAATATTCATACACTAACTGATAAATAAATAAATAACCTGAAGCAGAATAAAGCAATTATAATGTGAAATTAGGTTTAAAAATATGTATTTCTTTAATAAATTATTTATGTATTTATTTATGTATACGCCATACTCTGACAGCCAAGACTACCCCTAAAATCAAAGAGAACTGATTGAATGGTTGAAAATACTCTTACAGAACCAGCAAAGGATGTTGATCCAGGAACACGTCCTACTTGTTCAAATCACATTAAGCAGGAGAAATAAGAGTTTTCTTGAGGATTAAAAAACAATCAATCAGGCCAAATTTGGCAACCCCAAAAGGAAAAAAAACGTTCTCCTTGAGCAGCCTTCAGAAACATTCAAATGCTATTGCTGAAGTAACAACGTCATGATTGATGTGTGTAACAGTAAGAAACCATGCTGTCCACGCCTCGTCAATTCTGACCCACATCCGAGCCAATGCAGATTAACCTTCCGGCACCTCAGAGCAAAGAACCACATCCCACAAGCCCCTTTACAAAGACTCGACCTTCTGTCTTACAATGGCCAAAAAACAAACCAGAATTTGAACAAAAAGGAGTCACTGAAGAGAGAAAAGTTAAAACAGTATCTGTCAATCCTTCTAAGACTCAGACGGCTACGGATTTACAACAAAATTGCCCATGTTCCCAAAGCCCCCCTTTAAATTACACTGACTGCGAAGGACGTTGTTTCATCACCATACTTTGACTAAACAGCTTACAGTTTGGATTAGGGCTCGGCCCCCCTCTGTTATGGCACGGCTGCCTTATATA
Source organism: Sinocyclocheilus rhinocerous (assembly GCF_001515625.1). NCBI lineage: Eukaryota > Metazoa > Chordata > Actinopteri > Cypriniformes > Cyprinidae > Sinocyclocheilus > Sinocyclocheilus rhinocerous. The sequence continues at coordinate 158,443 of NW_015655572.1, read as the reverse complement.
AACCATGAACCCGGGATAGAGATAAAGCATTGCTCTTCAACTACCAAAATGGAATAAGAAATCATCCTGACAGAGCCAAGCGTCTTGAGGGCCCGGCGAGTTGCACGGTGAATGAAGGCTGAAGGTCACTGTTTTTCAGAGCCTTTCCTGGAAACAAAGAAGCGAGCCGGTTTTGATATGAGCAAGGGTTAATGCATTCGGTTTAGTCTGGGAAAGGTGAAAGGTTTAAGGTGGGAAACCGATACGCTTTGATCGACAGAAAGCAACAGGAAAGGATGTCAAAGCGGCAGATAGAGAGCCAGGATATCACTGTATCTCGTTATCGAAATGTCATTCAGAAACAACATGATTAATCTTGCATAACAAGATGGCATTTTGCTGTTAGACGCAGTATTATGACAGGCACCCGAGGGCAATTTGCTATCACAAGAATCTCAATGCCGAAGTTTGGTTCGCCATATATCACTGTATAACGCTGACTCATGCTGGATATACTACGCAGAGTCACCCTGTGCCATTGAGGTACAATGTCATATTTGACCAACCTTGATATCTTTCTCATGTCTTTAACAACCACAATGTGATTCGCTTATAAAACAAACCAAACGTGAACACTGTGCCTTGAACAGTGGCAGATCACAGCATAGACAGGATTCTGAGTTGGCATATAGCACCGTGGACTGCATGTTCCAGCAGGTTCATGGGATACGCGACTGCTCTCCTCTCCACTCCGCTCGCCCATCTCACTGAAAATGAATTGTTGTCCTAGTGCATAAGTTTCTCCAAGCAGCTCCCTGTGCTTTACTTCACCGCCTGCTTTCACTTCGCTTGCTATCTGTCTGCACCATAGAAATAGGATAAATGGTCTGCTCATAAAAAGTCTCTTCACCTGCTGGAAGCCAACAATGGGGAAGAGATGATAATTCAGGCGGTGTTCAGTACAGATCAGATTCCTAATATACACCCAAATGGCAACTAGTTCAAATTTTACTACTCAAACAAAAAACATGAAAAGCAAGCAGCCATGAGATATCATTATTCTCTCTCAACCTTTGATTCTTTTTTTTTTTTTTTTTACAAATGTATAATAGTTTATTTTTCCCCTTCTATCTTGTTTCAAAGTAAAAATAAAAGACTAAAGACTAATAATGATAATAATAATAATAATAATAATACTAATAATAATAATAATTTTTCTGATTTACACTACTGTTTAAAATTTGGGGGCTATTAAAAATATAAATAAATAAAAAGCATGTCTCTTATGCTCACCAGGCTGCATTAATATGATCAATTAATAAATAAATTAAAATTAAAATACATAAATATTGTGAAATATTATAGCCATTTAAAATACATGATTTATTTTACTATGTTTATAATATAATTGTTTACATAATCCTTCAGAAATCATTCTAATATGTGATCCTGGAGCACAAAACCAGTCTTAAGTAGCACGGGTATATTTGTAGCAATAGCCAAAAATACATTGTATGGCTCCATGAAGATATTTTATAAATTTCCTACCGTGAATATATCAAAACTTACTTTTTTGATTAGTATTATGCATTGCTAAGAACTTCATTTAGACCGCTTTAAATGTGGTTTTCTCAATATTTTAATTGTTTTGCACTCTTAGATTCCAGATTTTCAAATAGTTGTATCTCGGCCAAATATGGTCCTATCCTAAGAAATACATCCATACATCAGTGGAAAGCTTATTTATTCAGCTTTCAGATGATGTATAGATCTCAATTTCGAAAAATTTACCCTTATGACTGGTTTTGTGGTCCATTGTCACATATGCTGATTTGTTGCTCAAGAATTTTTTTTTTTTTCAGTTGTGCTTCTTAATATTTATTGATAACCGTGATGCATTTTATTTTCAGGATTCTCTTATGTTGTTTTTTGCTCAAAAATACTGCATTTATTTGAAACTGAAAACTTTTGTAACATTCTTACTGACCCCAAATTGTTCAACTATCATGTGTATATATATATTTTCTAATTTCTGAAAATAACTAAATAATTAAACAGGGATGATACAGAACACAACCACTCATTATACTCTGCCCCTTTAAGTAATTCATTGTGGCTCTGACTCTGGAGCTGGACGTAAAAATAATAATAATTAAAAAAAAAAAAGAGTAAGAGGAGAGGAAATATGTGGTGAGTGCTTGCAGCCAAACCTGTAAAAAAACATATTTCCTGTGGAGTCGTACTGCTCACAGGTGTTGCATACGGACAGCAGCGGGGTTGAACCTGATACTCTGCAGGTGAAGGGAAGGCAATAGTTATTTTCCACCTCATCCATACTCGCAGATTCCCTCTCCATCAAACATGACCTACAGGGTGAGGAAAAATACATTACCAACTGGAAATGTAGAAACACATAAATGAATTCACATACTCATGTGAACCATTCTTCTAAACCCAGGAGATGGATGATGCACTAAAGCTACTGACAGGTTTTGCCAGTGCACGAGCCAGTAAGGAAAACAAAAGCTGCACTTCACTGAGGCTGTGCACAATCCTGGACAAAGTATTAATGTAAAGAGAGAGAAAGAAACGTCTCGGTTACGTATGTAACCCTCGTTCCCTGAAGGAGGGAACGGAGACGTCACGTCGGTGACCGACGAATTGGGATCTCGCTTAGAGAGAGAAATCCACTTCGAGTGTAAACTAAACGAGCCAATGCACATTGGCATGCGATAATTGCATC
>NW_015655572.1:153500-155025 GCF_001515625.1 Sinocyclocheilus rhinocerous | reverse complement strand
GTCCCGTCCAGGGACCAGACATGAAGTTTCCAGAGGTCTGGACGCGGGTGCCACAGGGTGCCCCGTCTCTGAGTCAGTAGATCCTTCCTCAGAGGAATCGGCCAAGGAGGGGCTGTCGCGAGGAGCATTAGTTCGGGGAACCAGGTCCGAGTGGGCCAATACGGCGGCACAAGCAGGATCTGCTCCTCGTCCTCCCTGACCTTGCACAGCGTCTGTGCGAGAAGGCTCACTGGGGGAAACGCATACTTGCGCAGGCGTCGCGGCCAGCCGTGTGCCAGTGCGTCCGTGCTGAGTGTTCCCTCGGTCAGGGAGTAGAACAACTGGCAGTGAGAGGTTTCTGGAGAGGCAAACAGGTCTACCTGAGCGGCACTGAAACGTCTGATCAAAACTCATCATGATCAGACATTTTCTTATGCTCACCGAGCCTGCAAAGCAGCTGGACCGTCTGGGGATGGAGTCTCTATTCTCCCGAGAGCGTAGCTCGTGACAGCTCGTCGGCCGTACGGTTGAGCAGACCCGGAATGTGAATGGCACGAAGTGACCTCAGAACCTTCTGACTCCAAAGGAGGAGGTGGCGGGCGAGTTGCGACGGGAGCGCAGACCACCTTGTCGGTTGATGTACACAACGGTCGCCTTGTTGTCCGTTTGGACCACCACGTACTTGCCTCGTAAGCACCCTTTGAGACGGTTCAAGGCAAGGCGCACTGCTAACAACTCTAGGCAATTGATCCGTCCATACCCCCGACACTGCGTGCCTGTTGTGCGTGGCCCCCCAGCCGGTGGTGGAGGCATCCGTGTAAACCACAGCATGCCTGGAGACCTGTTCTAGGGGCACTCCTGCCCGGAGAAACGTAAGGTCTGACCACGGGGTGAAGGTTTGGCGACAGGCCGGTGTAACTTGGACCCGGTGAGTGCGGCGCTGCCACGCCCACCATGGAACTCGGCCATGAAGCCAGTGCTGCAGTCTCATGTGAAGCAGCCCCAGCGGCGTAACTGCCCTTGCAGCTGCCATATGCCCCAGGAGCCTCTGAAATAGTTTCCTTGGGACCGCTGTCCTGCCCTTGAACGAATTCAAGCAGTTCAGCACGACCGTGCACTTTCCTCTGTGAGGTGTGCTGTCTATTCGACCGAATCCAACTCCATACCGAGAAAAGAGATCCTCTGCATCGGGGAGAGTTTGCTCTTTTCCCAGTTGACCTGAAAGCCCAACCGGCTGAGGTGCGAAAGCACCAAGTCCCTGTGTGCACACAACTGATGCTGAGACTGAGCTGGTATGAGCCAGTCATTGGGAATGCGAACGCCCTGTTATCTCAGGGGAACCAGGGCTGCCTCCGAAACTTACGTGAAGACACGGGGCGACAGGGCAAGCCCGGAGGGCAGGATGTTTCTGCGTCAACATTTTGAACGGTAATCGGCGAAGGGCCCGGTTCAAGACACGAAGATCCAAGATTGGTCGTAACCCACCGCCTTTCTTGGGTACAATGAAGTAGGAGCTGTAAAACCCCGTCTTCATATCGTCGGAGGG